>NC_132812.1:13117586-13417586 GCF_048594095.1 Paramormyrops kingsleyae
TGCTTGGTTTTAAAATTTTTGCTTTCAAAATAATCAAAAACAGATATGTTTGCCTCTTTCGGGAGAGTACACGTAACTGACAACATCAGTTACAAGAATAAACTCTGGTTAATCATATTTTTTCCGCAGCTTCTTTCTTAGTAAGTTGATGGTTTGTAAGAAAAAAAGGTAAACAGGCTTTTTTTCGTTGGTTTCCGTTTTGTTTCCCTACCGTCTTTCGCATAATATACTAAGCTAGTTGTGTTATTTGGGTTGCAGGAAACTTTGCTGCGATTGGTAATCAAAGGAGAAACTGTTCTTCCTGAAAACTCTTAAGTTAATTTGAAAGCAAATTAAAATCGCGAGTGCAAGCTTAAGTTCGACTATCTTGCAGTGCTACCCCTGTTCCATTAATGCTTTGTTCGAAGTGCTTCCAAGTCTGACAGATGTAAATGATAAGTCAAAAACGCTCACATTTCATTCCGTTGAGTTGTGCACCATAAGAACAAACATTCGTGTTTACCAGTGCTAAACATTACCATTTGACTACGATTGACCGGTTGTAAACATTCCAGTAATCCCTGCGGCATTCATACCAATTGCAAACATGTGTACTGGTCAGGATGCAATATTAATAAACAAAACTGAGGTGTAATTTAAACAAACGGAATACCCCATTTCAGCTATCAAAATGTTCTATAATGTTTTCAGATCATGATATGAATTTGTATCGTGCTTCATTGTCCAGCATTTTTATAATGACGATTTTCTTATTGACTTATTTTACTACCAAAGCCTCGTAATAATCACTGAGGTTAATTTTGCTTGCGGGACCTGATTTTTGTTGTCAAAACAGTGCTTAGTACCTTCATTATAGCTGACGAACTTGACTGTTTTATAGTGCAGTACTCTCTGGACTAATATTTGGATTTCTTTGGTATGCCCTTGGCCTATGCGAATTCAGCTTGTTTTCACTGAATGCTCTCGCGTACAGAAAGGGCAACACACTGTTGCATCACTGCCTGGGAAGTGATCTGTGCCCTTTTATCTTAGTAAAACTGCGGTCTCCTTTATAGATCTCTCCTTACAGTAATGATAATTACTCCATTTTTGCTTGTGCTGAAATAGCACTTCATATTGACAAAAGGTTTTTAAAAAAAAAACAAAACTCAAATAACAGTTTTTATGTTGTTATTTATATAATAAAGCAATAATAAATAAATGTGCCATATACATGTTTCATTCTGAAAGTGTGATTAGAAATAACTGCAGACATATCTGGGTTGTGCTTTTTAAGTGTTTTTTAATTTGCTTTGATTTGTTTTTTTAGACTGAAGATTAAAATAAAACTTTGAACTTACACTGAAATGTATAAACAAATTATATTGTACTCTCAAGCTTTAATTTTCAGATCCCTGGAATTGTGTATGTGTATTTTCGCAAAATGGGATTGTTTTGTGATGTGTACAGAGCCAGTTATAAGCAGTAATTTCACTGAAATCTCAACAATGCTCCTCCATTACATTAATTGATAGAGGCTAAACATGAACATCAAACAGGTAACAAAAATAAATGCTGTGTATCTCTTGTAAAGTATTAAGAAAATCTCGTGATTTGTTTGAAACTTGTTTGCCGGATGTTTGATGAATGTAGCGAGCAGATTTGAATACCTACTAACTGATTTTTGAGTGTGGCTGTGTTGTAAGAAGACAGTGATGAAGGATAATATGTGTCAAATAAAAACACAATAGCTGTCCTTCTGTTGACAGTTACTGTATAAAAAAATTAAGCATGTTTACTAATGGGGGGGGATGGAGTTTGTTTATTGAGGATCATATTTGCATTGTGATATGTAGCATGGATTTTTTTAATGAATGAAGATTAGGATTTATATTGAAAGGCCAAATAAAGCAGTACTAATATTAGCAGTTTGCATTTGGCAGTGACGGGCCTGCGCATTTTTTTGGGTTTAGTGCTGTCATTTTTACTGTTTTTTTTTATAGGTGAGTCGAGCAGTGCTCTGGTATGTTTCTGCATGACTTCCCACCTCCTGTTGTCTCTGCGGGCTGTCTATGCATTTGTCAAGTGCAGCCATCCGCCTTAGTGACTGATAATGTTATCGCTGTCAGAAAGTCCTCCCTTCTCTCCACTGTCAATCTGATCTTCATCACTGCATTCCCAGATGTACTCTAACTTATAAATAACCGCCTGTCAGAATTCATTTGTTCATATCATATTTTCTTGCTTTTTTAAGGTCACCTATCTCAGGTGAGTTGGAGGGGAAAACAAATGGGCACTTAACCTGTGACATTTCAGTTTCTCGGTTAATAAGCATGCATTTATATATACATTATTTCAATTTTTGAAGTCTTTAATGTGTTTTTCTATTCATTTGTAAAACAATCATATCGGTGTATGAATGTGTGTATGAATGGGTGAATTGTAAAGCGCTTTGAGTATTTGTAGGAGTAGAAAAGTGCTATATAAATGCAGTCCATTTACCATTTTATTAAATGTACTATCAAGAGAATTAATGTCATAAAAGTGTATTTTTAGCTTTGGAAGATCAGTGTATAGATGCATCTGGAAATAGTATAAAGTGTACATTGCATGTTGATAAAATCAATGATGGTTATATTGATGATATCACAATGACAGTTTGGCCTCCTTTAAATGATGCTTTGTGCTAACATAACTGGAAACTGCAATATGCACTGCTGGAGGGTTTTAGCTTCCAAAAAAGCCCCCTAAAGCCACTCTTATGAAGAAAGCACTGGGTCAGCCAAGATTAAGATTTATTCATTTTTTGTGGGCCTGAGACTAGTTAACAGTATTGGTGAAAAATTCAGTAGTTGTTTATAAGCAATTATTGTTGATGGATGTTAAGCACATTCCCTGCTCCCTAGGGAAAACTGTGAGTCCTGGTCAGACTGACCACAAATGATGCCCCCCCCCCCACAGCACTCTTAGGAGCTGCAGGTTGCTCCTATTGGTCAAATAATGGCCATTTAGTTTTACTTTTAAAAGCAAGTGCTCTGCCTTGTAACATCACCCAGGGAAGGTGCGACCTTGACCTGAAATCTCTCGTGGACAAGCCGTTTCATAAGAAATCGCTGACAGACCTTGTTCAGCCAAGTATCTATTTTTGGACTGGGGAAAAGGTGTAATCTTGATTACACTACACTTGAATACTTTATTGCTGAACTGGTGAGCTGGATGAGAAGAAGCCCCACCAAGGTTTTATTAAAATCTGTTGCCCAGTGAACGAGCTGGCAGATTTCTTGTCTTGCTTAGTTCCTTGCCAAGGCGACCAGTCTAATTTAAGTCTGCATTGTACTGGGACAAAGCAAAGCAAACTTTGACTTTTCAAACAAGAGGAAATGAGGAAGTGTGTCATGGCAGAGAGATTTTATTATTAGCATAATTTAGGTGGAGCCAATTCATTTGTTATTTTTATTATTTGAAAGTTGATCTGTGTTACTGTTTATGATTTATTGGTCATTGATGATTCATTCTGCTTTTGTATAATGGGCATATGTGTTATGTTGGTATTGGACAGTAAGGTTTGTGTAGCTCTTTCAGTAGTTCAAAAGAACATATGTTACATATTGAAACATATATATTAAGAACCATATCTATTGTAAACAATTCATTATATGCATTATATGTGACTTTGCTGTTACATTAAAAATCTGTGGAGAAAGTTTTAAAATCTTTTTGATGGGGGGGGAACTCCTGACTGTGCAAGTTAGAATCCATACCAGGCCAAATTGTCAACTGGTTTTCATTCCCTCCTGAAATGTGACATTGTGAAATATAGATTCTAAACTCAAAACAATTTGGTATAAAGATAAAAATGAAAGAAGTGAAATGTGAAAGAAAATTATTAATTTTTTTTCAATCTATTATATCCCTTAGTGGTAGTTTTGCAGTCCTAGAAAAACCTTTAGTGGTTAGTATCAGTAATTTAGTGATTTCAGGAGTATTTTTAGACCAGATTGCATTTTTTTCAACACTTACTATTTGCTTCATTTTTTGCTGGAAGTGTAATTTTAGTGAAGGTAGGGAGGTGGTTCTGTCTTTGTTTTGATGGGATACTGTGACTCAGAGAATGTGGCGATAACTGCTTAAGCACAGTGGGTGGAGATGGTTGCTAGAGTGACTATCCTCTGACTAAGGTTGGAGGACATGGAGGAAAGAAGGTTTTGACTACAAGACCAGTGTTTGCACCAGTTGATTAACAGAAAATAAGAGAATCATTGCTATGCAGTAATCAAGGGCTCATGGGTTGACGTTGAGTGGACGCTTAGCTGACACCTAGGGAAGGGGAACCAATTAGAAATGTGTATGTCAGCAGAGGGTAGGTTAGGGGTGTGTCAGATTATTTGTGGGCTAACCAATGAAATGAAGACTTTTGTAAGAAGAGTTGTGTAATTCTTGTTTGGAGAGACACTGTTCTCTGGATTGGGATAGGCTCTCCTTTTGATTGATTATAAGAAATAAAAAGAAATCTGAAGACACACTGTGTTGTTTTTACCTTTTTACTCTCAGTGGCTTTTGGGAGCTTGTGTATTTTCAACTTCCTCAGATCTTTTGGGCTTGTCTGGGATCACAAACCTCCCACTCAGCTGACAGGAGAGGACCTCGAACCGGACATAGGCAACTTTAGGAGTTGGAAGATCCTTAGGACCCAGTAAGCTGGGAGCCTGAGATGCTCTTAGGCAAATCCTCTCTGTCCGGTTGAATCTGTAGTAAGTGAATCCCTTCTGATTATAGTTTAAGGGAAATCCGGGGAAGCTTTTGAGTACTGACAAGAGAAGTCATTGTTGCAGCGTTGTTTTCAGTTTTGGCAGTTGAGGTATTGTTATGCTTATTGAATATACTAACAGTCTGGCTGATTAGGATTATTAGATATGTTAAGTGTTTTTATGAGAGAACTATTCATATACTTATTTAATGTATATTGAAAAAAAATTGCAACTTCATAACTTTGATAGCATCACGACACCCATGTTGGCAGGGAATGTATATTTTATACTTATCGAAATCTATAACCTCTATCCATATAACAAATATTGCCAGGGGTCAGGTCACGTCAGATTGGGGAGCATGCACTGGTACAGCATGTTGCTGCACCCACCACACGACAAAACACTTTGCAATCACGGTTGATGCTCCCCCTCCAGGCCGACACGCAATCCAGTCCCACCCTCAGGAAGTGTCCATCTGTCTGCCGCAGCCAGGTGTTACGTGGGCGTCCCCTTGGCCCGGCCCAGCGGCTTGGGTCCTCAGCAATGAGGATCCTGCGAGCCGGATCAGCCCCAGGGAACCTCCCCACATGGCCATAGTGCCGTAACTGACCCCCCCTCACAGTACAGGTAATGTGCCTCTTTCAGGACGCCCTGAGCAATCGCTTGTTCAACACAAAGTCGAACCAGCGGTACCCAAGGATTCTACCAAAGGAATACAATCTTCATCTCAGGTCACTAGATAGCATCCGTGTCTCTCAGCTATACAGCAAAACAGGGAGCACCAGGACTCTAAAGACTTGCATAGTATAGGAGAAAGGCTTTATTTGGAATCCCTTTGGTTAAAGCTAATATTAGAGTAACTATTTACAAAGCTAGTTTATAATTAACTGATACAATCAAGGTTTGCAAAGTAAAATCTTCCCTTAGAGGACATAGTGCTTTTAACCCACCATATATGTGGTGATGGTGATTGAGGGAAATCATTTTAATGCAAGGTCCTGTTCAGACAGTTCCTTCCATTAACATTTCCTCAAACCATGGGAGCTGTCACCAAAATGGGTCAGCTACTTGTCTTAACTAATGTGGAGCTGGAGCTGAATTCATGAATATAAGGATGTTTATTAGGCATTTATAAAGGGTTTGGAATTTGTATATATATCCTTACAAAGGGAGTCAATGATTCAATGAATCATTTTCTTTAATCATTGATGAAACTACAAGGATTACTGCTGGTCACTTCCCCTAGAAATCAAAAGAAAAAAAAACTCACTTATTTAATTCACTTGTGGTATTCATTGTTTTCCTTCTGCTTAACTTGCAGAACTATGGGGCTATTTCACAATACCTCATTTGAATATTAAGAGATAGGCATAATTATTTCTGCTGGGCCACAGCGGATACTGGCCTTTGAGATTTGACCTTTTTAAAGAATGGCAGGTCTGGCATAAAAATAATATACTAAAGATTGGAAATGATTTGAACATTTTGTTGTTCTTGAATCATTTTTCACTGTACAGACTGCAAAATGGATTTTTATTGACTCAGTCTTACAGTGCACAACCTGGGGATGAGAAAGGTTGACAGTTTCTTCTACATTATTAAGTACTCAATTCCAAAGCAAAAATACTTTTTTTTTTTTTTAAGAAATTTTATTATCATGTCATAAAATTAATTGATGATACTATACATGTGTTTGAACTGTTGCTGTAAGGCAGATGATGATAATAGAAATATATTTCCGTGAAATATATAAATATATGCTGAAGCATATTTGTTATTGTGATGGGAATGCTTATGCTGCATCATTAAATGACAATACAGGTTTAGCTTTTCTTATGGAGTTAGACTACAGATTTTCAAATGGAAAATGTCTGCTGGGGGTCACGGTGGCTGCAGGCCATGCCTAGGTCAGTTCCGACCTCTGTCTCCAAGGCCAAGGTTCTTCTGGGGAAACCCAAGCTCTCCCAAGTCAACTGTGAGATGTTATCCAACTATGTCCTAAGTCTGCCTTTGTCCTTAGCCCAGTGGCACAGCCCAGTTTGCATGAGAGTTATCACAGTTTTCATTCAGAATTGACATTTATACTGCAAATAACTAATTAAAATGACTATAACAGATTTTAAATATAACCTGTTGGTGTCTGGGCCGTCCCAGTGGCATGGTGAGTAGCATTGTTGTCTCCTATCTCCAAAGTCGGGGTTTAAATCCCACCTTTGCTCTGCATGCATGTTGTTCTTATATTATGTAGGTTTCTGGCAAACACATGCACTTAGGCTAATTAGTGTCTCTGATTGGCCAGCAGACTGAATGTTTGTGGCCTGTGACCTGACATCCCACGGTGTACCCCTGTCTTGTGCTCTCTGGGGTAAACTTCAGTCCCTCTGCAACCGCATCCAGCATAGGAAGATGGATGGATGGATGAAAGAATACATTACAAAATGTGTCCAGAATGCTTATATTTTCTTGAAATAGGAGAGATTTATTTTGAAATGAAAACAAAGCTAATGTTTTGCTCAAAATGCATTCAACAATTACGTTATTTTAATTTGAAACTCCTTTCACTATGTGTACTGGAGCTGCAGCCTCTTCTTAATGCTCTGTTGGTTTATTACTATGATCTGTTGCCTTTTCTTTATTATCATTGGCATATTATTGAAGTTATAGATCCTCCTGGAGATCTGTCTTGTGTTGCTTCCACAATGGAACTGTCATTGAGACATTTGTGGGTAATATGCTTTGTCATGGCTCTTGGCAGTGAAGTCAGCTCATTGAATAACCAATTTCACTTCTAACCTTTCCAAAGTTCATAATACATGTTTTAAATATGGTATATTATGTCGTTCCCTTGCAGTGCCAATGGGAGGCAACTTTTTTGGTTGGAGGTTGTGCACTTGCTTTGGTTGTCAGTGTTATTACACTGACGGTAATGTCAGGCATATTAGGATATTTAGTATTCCTGCCTTGTACTCTCTCATTGAATTAATTTGCTGAAATTAACTTCTATTTTAGTGGTCCCCATAGAACATATTTAGCTAACATGAATACATATCCTCCTAGTCTGACTTTTATTAGGGAAAAAGAAAACTAAATTTACCCTAAAGGCTGGAAGATTTCTAGTTTTTGGGTTTATAGTGTCAAAAGGAATATTGGACTTCATCATCATCAGCACTTTCATCATCATCATGTTTCCAAATGTATCCATGTTTTTTACTTTTTCTTTGAATTATAGAAATGTGTGTACAGTTTTAATATGAATTATGCATAGTTTGAAATGCACACTAATGTTTAAACGCATGCAGTTTGTAAATAGGCTAAATCCATGATTACTTAAGAGCATTACTTAAGTTATTTTCTCTCCATTTTCCATTACTGTTTACCTGGCTTTCTGTGAAAGATCCTTGGCCTTCATTATTGATTCTCATTTAACTTATAATTAGAAAATTTCTAGCACATAAACTGAGGTCATTCAGAGAATTGTGTGGCTTATTAGAATAATTTTGTCCATAGATTATTAATACTAAGCTTTCCATAGCATAATTAGGTAACTTTACAACACTACTCAAAAATACTGTATATATTGAAACAAGGGTAGAAGGGTTTTCATTAGGAGTTCAAAGACGCATCCTGATCAATTGATTATCAAGGTGGTACTTCAACTGCATCTGCATCAATCTCTAACATTAGAATCGTTAATAATCAATTTTTGGGGGCAAAATCCTCCTTAAAGATACTACTACTGTACTTCCAGGTTGCAAGCTGACATGCTTCAGGTAGATGCACAAAGTAGCAACGCCAGCACACAAATTTCTGAAGCCTAGTGTGGAAAGCGAAGGCTCATAAATATTCATAAAGGGAGCACTACTTTATGACAATGTTTTCGGGTAACGTCCCTCTTTTATAGCGCATATACTGTATATAGCTTTGTGTTAGGTACAGTAGCAATGGTCAAGGTAGACTCTGAGGTAGCTGACTAACTGCCTGAGTGAAAAGTAATTTTCGCCTTAGAGATGAACAATTCATTAGTTAACATATCGATATTGGCCAATATTTGTTAACCAATACAGCAATTTTGAATTTTAACGTATGTGTCAGTCCTGGCCGATATTGCCAGCCAACCTTATCAATATTCTATTCTAATATTCTAAAGACACAACTAATTAAATGATCAAGATAATTGCACTGGATTATTAGCATTTTCTGTACTGGAGGATGAGGGATTTCAGCCGGTGCTGGGCTGCATCTCACTCGGTGCCTTTTGAGAACCTGCTTGCATTTCCACTGGGTTCAGAAATGGACGTAGTAAAGTAAAGGTATTGGACAAAAATATATCACCATTGCTATAAATTTCCATACTGATGTATGCGTACAAAGCCTTAAAGTAGCTAATCAGGTAGTGCTTCCTTTAAGTATTTCTTTTTTTCTGTACAGTTCAGTAGACCTTTTTTTGACAATTTCCACTGGCTTGTTTTGGAACAATAAACCTTATTATTCAGAGATTCTACTTTCCTTGTATTCCAATAATGACGTGTTAGTTTCGTATTTGATTTTTTTTGTCAGTGAAATCAATTGATTCATGGTAGAAATAAAAAATAATCCTTCCCTAAATAATCACAATCAAATCAAATCACCTTGAGGACAATGATTTACACCCCTAGTCTGAATACTTTTGCAAGAGACTGTGTATTCTGTGTGTGATAGTGTTACACGGGATACCAGTAGTTAAAAGGTACCACATTCTTGAAAGCTGTCCGGTAGATATTACATTTCTTTAGTACTGGTACTAATTACACTATTACACACATCGGAAAACGCTAACCATGGAATGAGAACTGTGGACTCATGTCCAAACCCCTGCCGAAACTGTTATACCCTATGTCAGAGTTGCACGCATCATGCTATATATAGCTTGATGCATGACAGAGAGAGAGCATTTATTTCCAGTGAACTAGCACCTGATTTATCTTCTCTGACTGCTCTGCATAAATGACATGAGACTACAAAAATGTCAGCTAGTTAAACATGACCTCTCTAGCTTTACGTCAGTGGTTTATGTAAAGGATCTTACAACAAATATACAGTATTAACAACATAACCTGTAGGAACAGATGCTAGTCTTATGTTACACTGTGTATTAACCAGTTACGTAATCAAGCGTAACGCGCCGTGTGGTTTTTATAGGCAGAAGAAACTTTTATAGGCATTTATCTCACGTTATCTGTAAGCTGTTTTTTAATTTTTTTTACAGGGGAGAGTAATGGTGATGAGTCTGATCGCGGCAGAAATAAGTTTTACAGTGTTGTTCTCGTGTTTCTCCCTCTCAAAATCCATATGTCGTTTAGCGAATCGCAACCGTACTGAGCTCCCTCTCCCCCCTAGCCCGCATACTCTCCTTACACGCAGTTCTCCGGCCCTCTCAGGTGTCTTATTAATAATTTAATAATAATAAGGCGGAAGTGCAGAACAATCATAGGTGGATATGAATTTAAGAGCGCATTATCGTTCTCCTTGTAACTGAAAAAAATCAGAGCGATCCTAATGCGATTCTTGGCGATGCTAGGGTATGTGCTGGAGTGGAGTGAGGCTTGATATATTAAAATTAAAAAGTAACAATTAAAATGTATTTGAGATAAATGTCTGTAGAAAATCAGTCACATAAGTGGATAACTTGCCATGAATGATATGTTTTTCTGCACTGGTATTCTTGCACTACTGGTATTGTGATACTTAAAGTGGTATTGGTATTGAGGAAATAATTTTGGTATCATGACAACTCTATTGTATAACGGTTATTGTGGTCATTCATTCATTTATTTGTTTGTTTTGCATAGTAAAGTGTGCTGAACAATGTATAAAGATCTGATTTTTACAGCAGAATGTTCCATCTCTGGGCTTGGAGTACCTGAAGAAATGAGTTTTTTTTGTGTTCTTGGAAACAATTTGCTGTCCTGTGAATCAAGGGCAGATCTTCACTGTAGGGATGGAAGACTGTCCTTACAGTACTGACCTGTATTATTAGCCAAAGAATATAAAAATTCTTCATATTTAATAATCGGATTGTCTTGTCTTTAGCTGTTTATGCATGTTTTACTTTTTGCAATAAATATTTTGATCTCATCAACATATTACACTAAACAATTCTCCATATAGCTGTGTTGTTTGAAATGTAAGGGATCGACTTGAAAAATCTGTTAGCATAGTAAACAAAGCCTAGTAAACTCATTGAATAAAATAAATATATAACATAAATTATTTACAGATTATATATTTATTACCTCTGCTAATACTTAGTTATCACTTCACAACAAGATTACAATATGCCTATACATATATATTAAGTGCTTTCTGCTTTCAGTTTTGTTTTTTTTTTTTTTATTTTATATGTGAACAGTTGCTATCTGAATTTTTGTCTAGGTTACATTTCATGTAAGTTGGATGACTATTGGGAAATTAGATGGTTAACTTAAGTTGACAAAACAAAAAGGAATTGTGATTGCTTATTCAGTGCCATATGTCACATTGCAGTTTGGGACAGATTGCTTCTTTGTTTAGGACTGTTATAGAGGTCAAACTATCCTTCTGTGATTTTAATAGTACTTTTATAATTTTAGCACTTAGTATCACTGGCTAACAAAAATGTGTCTAGAGTCATGCATGTGAAAAAGGAGCACTAGTTGTCTTAAATATATCATATGTTATGTATCAATGCAATCTCTAATATGTATATATATGTTTTTTTCAGACCGAGTATGAGTACCGATGCTCACTTTCTGGCACTCACTGATGCTGATACCAATTAGGCCTGGATGTTGTACAAAATAATAATGTGCAATATCTGAATTAAAAAAATATCCAGGTATATGATACCCCCATTCTTTTTTAGCTAAAGAAAGAAAAAGTGAAAATATGAGAAACAACAGCGGTGGTTCATAAACTTTTACATCACTTACCACGTCAGAAAGTATTAAGCTCTTGGTGTTCCACCATTATGCTTGAATGTCAAGAGCAAATACTGAGTAAGAGCTTCTGCTATTTTCACTGCATGAAGGTTACCTTTTGACATTCTTCTCCCTCCGTACTAGTGTACACTGCATGGTGGGTTGTTGCAAAGTGCTGCTGGTGGCAATTTTGTCACCCATCTATCTTCTGTGCTTGTTTGTCCTATGCAGGGTCATAGGGTTCAGAGCCTAGAGGCAATGAGTATAGGGCAGGGAATAATTCAGGATGGGATGCCAAACCATCACACACTGATGGGCAATTTAGTAATTCCAACTCACCTTGGCATGTTTTTGGACTGGAGGGTGGGGTGGGAACCAGAGTACCTGGAGGAAACCCCACAACAACAACATGCAAACTTCACACAGGTGGAGCCACGGTGCTAACCACTACACTACTGCACTGCCCCCACATTTGTCATACTCTTTCTTATGTTTAGTTTTTAGGTGCTTAATTAGATTACTTGTATTGTATGAACTTGTTTCACACCTCCCCTTGATATTTTAGCAGAGCGCAGTTTTCAGCCCACTATGCTTTGGCTTTTGTCATTAATTTTGAAATACTTCTGCATCATAGACATTATGTAGTCCCGTTTATTTTGCTTATTAGTGATATCTCTGATACATCATCATAGGGGTGAGCGATATAACCAAAATCTTCTATCACGGTAGAAGCAATTTTCTACCTCGATAACGATATATATCACAATATAGCAATTTGTATCTGGAAATGCATAAATAAAAATTCAAACACAAAGAAACTGTTTTATATAATGTAATTTTATTTAAAATTGCAGCATTACTTTAAGTAAAAAAAACAACCATACTGTTTACTGCAATGTATTGTACTGCATTTTTTGACATATTCGTTTGGATGCTTGGATTTGAGATGATAGAAAAGGTTTGACGTGTTTCCACCGCTTGCTAAAACAGTGCTCTTGCATACCTTGCAAATCACGTTCGTCTCATTCGTATTCACTTTTCCTATACTCAAACCAATTCCACACCAGAGCATGTGAGTGGAGCGGAGCGGTGAGAATTTCCGCTCCTCGCTCACGAGGCTGTTGGCTCCGCCCGCTCCTCCGCTCTAATTCGCACTACGCCGCTCCGCTCAACACCGCTCCTCGCTCCACTAAAATGTCCTCCCGCTCCAGTCAAATCGCTCCACGCTCGCTCCAATTTAAAAGAGGGACAAATAATCTGCATGCCTAACAAATGTCACCTTAAACCGAAGCCTTATGTCATAAAGAAATATGAGCAACGGCAACATTGCCAGTCAGAACAGAAAATATTTATTTTTAAGCAACCTATCGGCAACAACGGACAGGTTTGGAAATGGCATTCCACACAAAAATAGGCTTAAAAATAAAGGAATCAGTGGGTTTAATAGCCTAAAGAATATACAGACACGTTTTAAATTCTGTTGATGCAGCACGTCTCTAAAATAAAATTTTACGTTACGTGAAATAAAAAAAAATAATCTTATTAGACCTACTTTGAATGACAAAACGAATTTATTTGATTACCAATATTTACTTTATAGGCTTTTATACTTTATAGACTTGATATAAGTTACAACCATATAAAACTTGCACGCGTTTTGCTCTGGCTTCCGCTTGTTCGCGTAGCACACTCATGTTTCTGAGAAAAGTGATTCCAAAGTGAATCTTTACTCACTGAAACAGTTTCACCACATTGTTGTTCTTGCTGTACATTCTTGTCATCTATATGTTTGATAAGAATAGTACACTTGTATGATTTATCAGTTTCCTTTGTGAAATACTTTGCGAATTCCATCTCGGCCAATTTGTGTAACAGTCTTGATAATTGTACAGATGAATTCTGCGTAGATTTGGGCACGCCTCAGAATTGTAGTGTGAGCGGTATCGGAGCGAGACAAAGCGACCGCTCCAGTCTTAATTAGAAAACCCGCTCCGCGCTCTGACCAAATTCCGCCCGCTCCGCTCCGCTCCTCGCTCACGCTCCGCTCCGCTCACATGCTCTGTTCCACACCACAGACGATGCACCTTTTTTCTTTACAATCTCCTCCTTGTTGGTTTCGTCACATGTAAGCAAACTCACCGCTGCACCGTCTTCTTCCATTGTCGAAGTGAATGTGTATTGCGTGGTTACCCAACGTGCAACGTCACGTGATCTCAATCGCGATTAAGACGATAGACCAAAATCTCTATCGGTTGACAAATTTCTACCGGTTAGTCGAGTCTACCGGTATATCGCCCACCCCTACATCATCACTTGGTATCAGTTATAGGTAACATCGGGTTGAGGATGAGTACAAGTACATGAGCACTGTATTGAACTCAAGACTGCTTTCTGTATCGATGTACCCCTAATATTTATGAAAGATTGAAATATAGGAGTCTATCTGCATAATCTCAGGAAGTTCTAGGGAGTCACATTTACATAACAATGACAATAATAATGATGATAATAATAATAATTTCACCATTGCAGTCATTTTTTTCTCCTCTGTCCTCAAACAAAACAGGTGTATTTTAATCATATTGTAAGTTTGTTGCACCTAGGCCTAAAGAATATTGAGTAGTGACCTGTGTAGTAAGGATGTGCAGATCGAAACTAAAATATTCTTTTGATCTGAGTGTTTTCATTTTGAGAATCAATTCAATAAAACATTAAAATACTGTTTTTTTTTTCCTTTGGTAATTTAAATGGTTTTATGCTTGTTTTATTGTAGGGAGCAGGACATGAAGAACTACCAGACCTCCCCTCCCCCCAGCAAATGCTAGTGTTAGGGTTGGGCTGGCATTGAAAATCAGGATTAGTACAGGTGACTCCAGTCTTGGATCGGTTTGAAAAGATAATTAGTAGTTTCCCCCATCCCTGCTCTGCATGCTGCATTACTGTCTCAATGGACTAGCTCTGCATGCTACAAGGAGGCCAGTAAATTTGTCGCAGACATTTATGAAGGGTTTGTCTAACATCAATGACATTGTAAATGCTTGTGGTGGTGTTCTTTATCATCTGTTTATGGGTGGATAAAATACTGTGTTGTATCACCTTCAGAAATGTGGCAAAATCATATCAATGTAATTCTAAATCATTATGTGCAGTAAATTTTACTTGTATTTTTATTTTACCCTACTTTTATTATTCGGTCAGGTGGCTTCCCCATTTATAGCACAACCAAATCTCTACAAGTAAGTAATTGTCAGGGGACTGAAAGGAAAAAAGCCAAGCATGTGGAAATGTATTGTGGTTTGCTCCTCTATAGCCTTGTTGTAAGATTTACAGTAGCTTAAATGAAAGAGGTTTGCTGGCATAAAACATGCATATGATCATATGATTTCATTGTTCACTGGTTTTTATTATTTATCAATATTTTGGCTCTGTTGGGAAAAATAGGAAATTGTATTTTTTATGGAACATTGTTCTTGGCTTTGCTTCAAGCTTATCTTTAGAGATAGTGACATGTAACTTGTTCTGCCTGAAAATTCAGAGTAGATTATATTTGCATGAGAAATCAAGTTATAATATGCTATTACTAATGTACAAACAAACATAAGAAACAAGTGCATTTTCAGTTATTTATATGAACCATAAATCTTATTAATAAAACATAACATTTTGATAACTAAAATAATGCATAGTGTCAGTAATAGCCTTTTTTTGCTTTTGCTCAACTCTTTTGCTTTGATGTCTACTGAAAGCTAAATTATGAATTTACTAGAATTTACTAGGGTAAAATAAAAATACAAGTAAATTTACTGCACATAATGATTTAGGCTGTCATACATGCCTCCCAGTGGTTATTTATTTTCAATTTATCTGTTATGTTTGGAGTCATCTGCATTCACTTGATCATCATATGTAATGTTATATAACAAACAAATGCCTGAATATTTTTACAAAATACAAAGAAAGACTTTTAGAGTTTACATTGATTTCTCTTTGAGAAAATAAATGATGGAATCAATGTTTTATACTTTACATGCATACAATACATGCAAAGGCTTTTGGTTCTATTTTTGCTAGTTAAGAGTCCAGCTGTAGATATTAAACAAAACCTGTGTATTTTTCTTTGTTTGCAAAAAATTGCTTGACTTAACCAGACTTCAAAAGTCAAAATGGGTCTGAAGCGATGCATATTTTGTGGTTCAGATTTTTCTTATGTGCTTCAAGGTTGCCTTTGAAATGCAATGTTTGCCTTTCATTTCTAACATCCAAGTATAAAATGTTTAGTTCAGATATATTGAAAGTAGTGAAAAGTATATAACAAGCATACGTTTGTTCTCTTGGGTTCAGTTACCCTTGAAGTGGCAGTTATCCATCAGGGTCACAGCTTTACAATGTTGATTAGGACTGCAGGTATGGAACATTATACCCAATGATCTAAATACTTGCTTTTCTTAATGATTATGCCATCCCACTTGGCAGCATTTTAACAAATGGGTGAGACATGTTTTGTTTTTGGAAATGAAGAAAACGACTTATCGACTTACGACTTATCTTGGCAGATAAAGAGGCGTACTTGGTTGTTCTTGGAAAAACTACATATCAAAATGCCATATTGGAACATAGGGAGGATCTGTCTTTCTTGCTTCTTCATTTTTGTCATCATTTAAATTCCAGAAATTGAAATACATCCTTGCATCAAAGACTTGCATTAGCATTTGGGACCGGAACCACCGACATAAGTTTGTTTGAAAATATCTCAATGTTGTTGCTGTCCATTATAATACATTACACTCGGCATACCCTATTCCAAGTTATATATGGGCAGTGGGTCTTTATACGGCTGGCAGCACTGCCCATTCTCCTGCACCTGTTACACTAAGTGAGACACTTGCTACTGTCTTACTACGTCCTCTTTCTGGCATCTCTCAATCAGTGTATAATTATTTACTGTGGACCTCGGACAAACGTGACATGACTTGATCAGGTATAACTCAACATAATGTGTATCCTACCCAATGTTGGCCTATATCAATAAAAACGTGTTTTCAAAATAAGAACCTTTCAGTGTTATGGTCTGATTTGCAATGAGCTTTTTCTTCAGATCTATCTCTTATGCTTTTTAATGCTCATTCCTGTTTTTGGCCACAGAATATGACTAATTGACAGTCACATTTGACTTTATTAATAGCTTTCTCATTCATGCCTCATTAAGTTCCTTCTCAGAGCAGCTTGTTGATCAATAATCCTCTTAAAAGCGTCTGGAGTCGGTCCGTATTACAGCGTAATAGTGCTAAACCATAGCATTCTTAAGCTTGACAAAATTGTGCAAATATGCTTCTGTTAAGTGGATTAATGGCCTGATGTTGTCAATACAGGGTTGGGATATAAAAAAAATGCATGTTTTTTTTTTTTTTTTTTGTTTATACACTTTCAGGTTGATAATATTACTAGATTCAATTTGCTATATATAAAATCTTTAAAACATAATACAGAATATCAGGTACCAGATTAGGTTTAGAAAGATTTGACTGTTCTGACAATTTAGAAGCCGCTAGTAAACATCAGTAGGAAAAAATATAAATTGCATGTTAATATATTCAAAGGAAGTAAATGCCCCTCTGTATGTGCAGGTCAATAAATCAATTTTATTTTGATGAGACTTTAATTGGTGACTAAAAATTAAGTTGAGCTTAAGCATTCCCTCCATGCAGACCAATGTTTGTGTGACTGATGTACAAATTAAATGTTAAGAAAATAGTTTGAATTGAATTCTAGGGATTGTCTGTTAAGGATACTGTATCACTGGATCATTACAGATGAGATGTGCTTCTTTGGTTATTGCAGCGGGGACCATTGTAATTGCTACAGTAATCAGTATATTTATGTAAAGTGATGCTCAATTCAGTTGCTGACAATATCTCTACAAAAATGTCCTGTTTTTTTGTCATCTCTATTGTCCTGTAGTTAAAGATACAAAGTGGGAGAAAAAACAGTATGTTCTTATTTTAGTCATAATGGCTTGCTTTTATTCCTAAGTATTTTTTATTTTATTTGTTCATGTTCAGTTTAAATTCCACTGTTCTTGTGAATGCATGTGGAGTCAATCCATGGTATAATGCTGAATGTTTCCAACAAATCACAGGAATTGCATAAACAGAAATTGGGGGGGGGAAAGATTTTGTTTTATTCTCTCTGTGTTGCTGGACATTATCATGTTAATAATATAATCGAGGTGGCCATTTTGTTGTGGTTTTATTGTTTGTAACTCATAATACACAGACTTGCAGTTCTACTTAATGGGGGATTTGTATTTTCATGAAAATATCTTACAACCCCTGCATATAGGGAAGCATAATCTTCAGGTGCTTTCAGGATTACCATAGTTAGACGTCTTAAAGATCGACCAGTCGGTGAACAGTGATCTAGTTGTATGCCCAGTGGGATGTCATGTCTGTCCTTGGTCTGCATAACGTGTGATGTTAATATCTACATCACATTATGCACATATAACACAAGGACCGTGATAGTCTGCTTGGCTGAGATGAAGCTTGGGTGGTATCTAATGATTGATGACCTAAACAAAATAATTATAATAATTTATTTAAAATGACCACCAACTATAACTGAATAATTATTTCTAGATTGCTATGTAAAGCCAATTTTGACTGGACACTTGGCCAGTCATAGCCTCTAGGAAACCATTTGTTAGCATTATGTATTTGTCTTTCTGTCTTCTTTCCAGATATCAGTAGAAACTTGCTGCCGTGCCAAATAATAATACATATTATTTATATGGCGCTTTTACAGAATCTCATTTACATGGAAAAAAGAAAACAAAAACAACAAAACATTATGGATAAGGAAGGTTAAACAACCGATTACTGAGGTATCAAAGGAACCACCTTGGTAATTGATTATTTGCAATATATGCAATCCACACTGCTTCTTCCTATTGGATGTTGAGCACAGAAACCCTTTATGGTTTATGTAAGCGAAACGGATAATTGCTGACTTGGCAGATATTATGAGGATGTGACTTTACTGAGTGGGGGCTTGCACATTGTTGAAGAATGTGGAAGGTTTTGGGTGGGGGAGGGTACACGTACAGGCTGTGGATATATACTATGGACACGGATGGACTTGGGAAAGTTTTTCAAGTAACAAGAGTTTGAGTCCCATAAGAACAAGCAAAAATTCACATCTCATCTGAGTCTGTGGCAAGACCATGTCCAAATCGAATATCACAACTTTGCAAGAATGTATATGATTACAAGAATATCTAATGAATGAATCTATATTTGACAACATATTACCTAAAGGGCATTAGCTTCCCATGAGTGGTTTCTGTTCAGATGAAGCTTTGTATTTGGCATAAATTTTGTTCTACTGCAATTGAAATATTAAGCTTGTACTGTCATAACTATAGCTGACAGTTTTTTAATGGTAAGATATACCATTAAACCATAAATACGGAACATATTATCACAGGGCAATGTTAGGAAAATACAATGAAAACTTAGTAGCTTAGTAGTTGAAACCCCCAAGCACAGTCCAAAAGACACATTTAATTGGCTCCACAATTCTTGAAACGCTTGAACAGAACAAGTGTAATAAATGTGAGGAAAACATTTCTTGTATGCAATCTATGTTTATTAAACGTTTAGCTTTATAATTTTTATTAACAATGTTATGGCAAACAGGAATGAGGATATTCTATCTGGAAAACAAAAAAATAAGTGAAATGTGGGTGGGTATAGAATTCTCAGGTTAGTGTGCAGTGTTCTGTAAATACTGTGTCTTACCATCTTGATTGCAGGGGATCACTATTAGAAACATCTTGCACTCTCAATTTCTGACTGTTTCAAAACAAGTGTGCCAATGATTCTTGTTCTTTTGCTCTCATTTTGTTTTCTTATGGAGTTACCTTAAAAATAAAATGACCATTTTGAGAAACAAGGCAGCTCTGTACTCTACATTTAAAGTGTTTTGGGAGGCTTTTTTCTTTTTGGGTGGAGTTGTGAATAGGAATGTGTAAGAGAAATATACCGAAAGTGCAGTTTGGCCTTCCCACTAATCCTGCTGAGGAATGTAACATTATAAACATAAATAGTTTTTGTGGTTCTGTCAAATATGTGTGTCTGACAAATGAACTACATGGGTTTATGAAAGCAGTTTTTAATTTGCATATGGTTTACATTATTAGATTAGTGCAGCCTTAGGGAGGAAGCCGATTCTTAAATGTTATTACTTTGTTTTGTAAAGGGTTCTTTGAACATGCTGAGATCTTTTGTAAGATTTGGAAATTTGGTTTGAATTTCTTTTACATTTTTTTATTTTCAGTTTTTTTGTGTAGTCTAACATTATTTGATCTTTGGTCTTGCGCAAATATAGTATGCAACAACTCTTTTACAACTTTTCAGTATTTTACTGAAGTTAGTCTTCACGTCACCATTATCCTAAGACATGCTTATAGATTTTTAAACTGCAAGTTAGACAGGAAGCAATAAAGTATGAGCTCAAACACAGCTGGTGTTAGTCTGAGTAGTGGCTAGAATCACAGGTCTCTGAGTCTTTTAGATTTTCTTGTTAAAGGAATGTGTGTTGTTAGTGGAAAATAATCTATATTGTAAGGCATTATGCTCTATCCCATTCTTCTAGGCTTAAAATGACTTGCATGCTTTCTTTTCCTATTTCATGCTGCTCTGATGTATTTTCCATCACACCCTGCTGTAAAAATACGTTAGAAGTCATGGGGCTCCAATATGTTACCATGGCAGCTATGTTTTTGTCTAGGTTTATTATAATGAAGAAGTTGTGGCAGTCTGTTGGCATTTTGTTTTCAGATTCAAATCACAATGCTGTTGTTCTCTTCTGTAACCTTGTGTTTGTGCCCGATATTTTATTAGTATTGGTAAACCACAAACCATTAAAAAAAATTAAGTACTGTATATTAATGATGCTCATATAATATGTTTCTCTTGCATCATAGATACATCTATGATGCAACAACACATTGTTGCATCATAGATAGAACTGTTACCTTTTTCAAGGAAGTCTGCCCTCAGCTATTTCTGTACTGACCAGCATGGTACTTCTTCTTACCTGATTTTGTTAACTGATGTGTTTTTTTATGGATTAATTCATTTTATCTAATTTTATATACTTATTTATTGTGACAGTGCTGCATTGTTTAATATTTTTACATAATTTTACATAATTTTTTTAAAAAGTTGAGAGAACTTTTTCATACATAAGATGATAAAAAGGACTTTTGTATTACTGTGCCAATGTTTTCGTACGTCTTCCAATTTGCAGCATCTTCCTAATAAAGCAAAGTGCTCCTGGCAACATTTTATTTATATGCTAAAAGAGCAAGTTGCTATACTCTGCCTATTCTTAAAAGAATATTAATCATATTCAAACAAGAAAAAAACTTGATCGATACCTAGAAAGAATAAAAAAGAGAGGTTTGGGGCACTGTCAATGAGCTAAACCATGCCTATATTTCTTTTGTATAACAATTTTTGTTTGTTCAGCTCTCCAAGGGTAGCTTTCTTTTAAGGAGTTATCAGTGATTTATAGACCTATTACCACTGAACAAGGCAACATCGAAGCACTTTATCTTTCATTTGGACTGAATGACCTCGGAAAATGATTTTAAAATTGCACTGTTAAAAGTAACATTTTTAACAGTACTTAAATAATTTCTTGCTTGGCAGATTTGTAACAGAAAGCCTTCATCCTCCATGCATGTGTGGCATATTTAGGCCTACTGCACCAGTATTTTTTGTAAGTGATTGTAAAGCATTAAAGAAAAACTCATTAGAGAAAGGCTTATTCTTCGCAACTTTTGGTATCCGTGTGATAGACATCTCTTTTAAGATTTATGTTATATTTGTGGATGACACGCTGATTCATTGAGTAGCACTGTTTTCTCATATATTCTTCCACTACTCAGCATATGAAGTTTGTACTGTATATACTCCCCAAGTAATGTAGGTGTCCTTGCACGGGTCCCAGACATGCACTTAGGCAAACTGTCATCTCACCATTGCCCATAGTGCATGTGTACCCTGGGTTGGACTGGACTGCTGTTCAGGAAGCTCTATGGTGCCTGGCAGAAGCTTCCTTCTCAGGATTTTCTCATTTAAAAGCAACTTCTAATATGATTGGATTTTATATTTATCTTTACAGTTTCTGTTTATTCTTCCTCCTGCATTAACCTAAATAATGTGTTTTTTTGCCCCCCAATAAATGTCTATTTATTGACTTAAATCATGTTTAAATAGTTTGCCTCACAACCCCCCAATAAAGACTCGGCCCCCCTATCCATTCCCCTGTGACTACTCCTCTGCTTCAGTTTATTTTGCATGGATTTTAAAGTCCAAATGAATGCCCCTCTACTCGTTTGCTCCTTTCGTATGTATTAAGTGTTGGTTTTCTGTGTGTGTGTGTCTGGAGACTTCCCTCCGAGACCTGTGTGGGAAATGAATATGCTTTTGGTTCTGATTATCTGTGTTTTGACAAGTCACTTCCTCCTTCAGGTGGAACTGCGGCAGGTCACAGCGACTCACAGCAGAGCCACAATTCTCGCCAGCATGAACAGAGCTTTTAACAGGAAGAAAGGTCAGCACATCCATCTTCATTTCTAAGCTGAACTTCTCTGTACTATGAGTTTTTCCTTGGTACTATGACTCACCTGAAGTGGAACTAAGGGAAAGGTCAGACTTTCTCTCTTTCTCTCAATTTCTCATTAACCTTCGTCTCACTTTGTCTTCTGTCCAAAATCTATGAATGGGTTGAAATGTGTATGTGTTTATACGTGTATATGCTGATGTCTGCTAGGATAAATTTTAAACCTACTTATTATAGTTTGGTCATATTGTGCATTATGGTGCTGCACAAATGTCAGTTTGACTTGGTTATCCTCCATCTTTTACAGTTTTTCTCGATTTGCTTTGCCACATTTCATGAAATATACGTAACATTCTGAAGACTATAAGAGCATTTCTTAAAACAGTTTATGCATATAGTGCACATATTCAAATTGTTTCTTACAGTTGCCATTTGGCACAATATTCAGTTGCTTTAGTTTTGTTGGTCAAAATACATTATGTAGTTTCCCATTGTAATAATTTTACACCCAAATGTATATATGCATGTCGTCATTGTGTTAGCCATCACCTGAAAAACAGTTAACCAAGCTTTCAAAACATATAGTGGAACCCGCTTATAATGATCATGGTTATAGTGATCAACTGCTTATATGGATCATAAAGCTTGGGGCAGGATCCTGTACAAATACTGTTTAAATAATTTGCATATAGTAATCAAGTAGTCCGCTTACAGTGTTCATTTTGGGTCTTTTTATATATGACAACATACTGAAAAAATTTAAATTATGCTATTTTTTAAATTATTTTTTTTAACTTTATTTTGATAAGCTTTCTTTGCCTTGCAGTAACCCATCTGCTTCTGGCTAGCTACCTGAGGCTAATGCTGGGTCCACAGAAAACAGGACGGGAAAAAGAATTTTCTCTCAATGACAAGTACAGACTCCTCGAAGCTTATGATAAACTGCCAAAAACTAGCCACCGAGATGCAACGGCGAAAATACAATAAGCTATAGTTCATGTACAATATTACACTGTATTGAAGCAGCAAGCAGATTGAGGAATCGTGGCAGCGGCAAATGAAAATGATGAGGGGCGGGCTGTTCTTTACCTTACTCCTAAAGGGGACCCTGCAACATGCAACAATAACACGAAAGGCGTCAAAGACCGGGATAGTGTGATAGACCAGTGTGATAGATTTTCATGGCGTCCAAAATCTCAAGCGGCACCCAATGATTTTGTTGTCATTTTGCTGTTTTTGTGTTATATAGTGCTGTGTGACTTTTTTGTTTGTTATTGTACTGTATCTTGAGATCTGAAGAAGTTACATGTGCATGTGCGTGCTTTCTCTTTACATACTGTAATGTATAGCCTTGCAACGTTGAAACTGATGTTTTTGACAGGAATAAGTATAATTTTGCTAATGAAAAATGATCTGTCCGTGACAATACAGTACATGCATGTCTTGAGAATGAAATGTTCTACATCACATTCATGAAATGTGCCAAAGCAATTGAGAAACACTGTAACTATGAGTCAAAATTTTTGATATATTGTCAAAATGTCAGTGTAGGTATGCTCATGAGATCCAAAATTGTGAATGATTGTCAGTTCCCACTTTCTCCTTGTCACTGGCTGATCATTTTTCTTTAGCAAACTGATATTCATGTCAAAGACCCCAGTTTCAACATTGCAAGGTTCTACATTACAGTATGCAAAGTTCACTGGCAAGAGAAAGCAATCGTATGCACATGTAACTTCTTCAGATATCAAGATAATGTACGGTACAATAGCAAAAAAAAAAAAAAGTCACACAGCACTGTATAATACCAAAACAGTAATATGACAATACAACAACAACAAAATAACAAAATCATGTACCACTGGATCCAAAAACACAACAGTGCTGTATCACTGCAATTTTTTGTATATATTTTTTAATCATTTTGAAAGCTTGGTTAACTGGTTAACTTTGCATGTGGTGGCTAACACAATGATCACTTGCATATAGTTTTTGGTGTAAAATTATTACAATGGGAAACTACATAATGTATTTTCACCAACAAGACTAAAGCA
The DNA here is from genome assembly GCF_048594095.1 of Paramormyrops kingsleyae. NCBI lineage: Eukaryota > Metazoa > Chordata > Actinopteri > Osteoglossiformes > Mormyridae > Paramormyrops > Paramormyrops kingsleyae. Next base: position 13,141,935 of record NC_132812.1, read on the forward strand.
ACTGAAAATTGACGGCAAATGACAACTGTAAGAGACCATTTGAATATGTGTACAAAAACATTTGGATATTTTTGAGAAGCAATGAGAAACAATGTTGTGCTGTGTGGAAGTGACATTATGGTGTGGGGATTACACTTGTTGTTTTGCAAATGTTAATTGTCATTTGAGAAATGTTCCATAGCTAGAGAAAAACTGTAATAACAACAATAATCAGGGAAACGAGGGTTTATTCGGGGAGACAGGGCAGACAGCGACGCGCATAACATCAATGACGGACACCCAACTAAGGAAGACGTGGACTAATATACATGAAACAAGCTGAAATAACAGGGAACAGGTGATCACAATCGGAAATTAACGCGAGGTAACAAGGGGGGCGTGGCACGCAGGAGGAGCGAACGAGCAGGTCATGACACAAACAACATATTCTTGATATGGTTGACATTGCTGCATTATCCTTGAGATCATACTTATGATACCATGTACTTTTTATGTATCTTCCATAACTTACAGAAATGAAAATTCCTACTTTGGATATCTAGAAAGTATTTAACTTTGGAACCTTGCAGAATTGCTTTTGCAGTGGCGAAAATCAAACAAATGATTTCAATTTGAAACCCCTATGCTTTTCATAATGCACATGTTAAACCTACAAATGAATTCCCAGGCCTTTTCCTAAACTCCTAAAGACCTTGTATTTAAAAGACTGTCAGTGAGAAGATGATGTCTTGAGCTGATGTTTTATTCATAGCTATTTCGGGGCTGCCTCTGGTCTATGCGTTCTGGTCCCTGGTTGCATTGGGAGACTTTATCAAATCCAGCAGGCATTACTGTGCATTACATTGAATATTTAACTGTTTATGTGCTATAGACTAAGAGTCTTTGGTGTTATAGTATTGAGGATGGATGGATGGATGGATGGATGGAGTTTCTAGAGCTTTCATACGTGGTGACAGCCTTATGCAGATTGAAAGCAAAAGTATTTTTATATCTGTTTTTCAAACCAAATTTTTTTTAGTTGTGAAGCTATAAATTAGGGATTATATGGGGAAAAAAAACCTTTTAATTAACCTTTACTTTTTTTTCTGAGCTAACACAAACAACAAAAGCTTACAATCGGAACAGCGTGGGGCACAGTGGGTTCAGACTCTCTCTCTGTGATTGGATGGTCACTGGTTCTGATCCTGTGGTCTGCAGAGTGATTTTCACTGTTGGGCCCTTCAGCAAAGCCCTTAACTCCAGTGGCTTCAGGGACTCGCTGACCCTATTTTCTCAAATGTACCTTGGTTTGGATTGAACCATCTGCTAAATATAAAAATGTATTTTATTTTTCCATTGTGCATTCAAAATACGAATTTCTCAGACTACGTCTGTACCATGTGTCTGTTTAATCCAGCTATGTTTGAAAGTGCAAGGAATAGGATTCATAATGATTTTTTATTTTTTGTGGGATCTTGAATTGCAATAACTGAAAAATAGAATACGAGCAGATTATCTTTGTGGGACCAAAATAGTACACTTATCATGCTACCTTTTGTGTGATTTTCTAGCTGACATTAAATTCCAATTCAATCATCGTAACTGTATTCCAGCAATGGGCAGTAATTTATATAATAGACGACAGGAGTGCTAGATAACCCTCTACTGTCATCCTCCCATTATATAATATCCTGTCATATTTAAATGCCCACATACACTTTTCTAGATTTTTCTAACCTAACTGTTTTACTCAGTTGTTGACCTTCCTAGCTGCAGAAAGTAACACAGTGTTCCTTTCCAGCTTTATGCACGGTGGGCTTACCTCTATTAATCAGGCTTTTGTGCTGACAGAGGGAAAATGCAGCCTGTCTGCCTCTGACTGTACTTCCTGCACCCAGTCCATCAATGGATTGTACTGCTCCATGGAAGAAAGGGGATATATTAGCCCTGAGAGCATCACACTGAGATAGTTTGACTTTAGGTACTTAGCATCTTTTACATCAAGGCCATTAGCGTTCCAAACACCACGTAATTGGTGATATCCTATTCATTTTCTGCATAGAAACATTACTGGAATGGTAATCTAGAAACTTCCAAAAAGTTCTCTTTCCTTAGCTACTTAAAGTTTGCTTGAGGTATAAACCATTAAACATTCATTCCAGTAAGGAAAAACAATGAATCTTTTTGTGACTCATACTTCAAAATAGAAAATAAGAGACAGATGGTTGTATGTTTATAATTTTTTAGTGCCTTATTTTTTACTGAATATTCAACCATGCCTGTAGAGTCAGCACAATGTCAATGACATCTCATTAAATGTAGAATCAGACTCATCTTTTCACTGAAAGCCAAAATTATTATTCCTTAGTTTATTAGAGATTTTGCAACTACATCATAATGATTTTTATTTTATATGCTTGATGTTTGTGAGGAAATAGCATAATTTTAATTTAGTATAATTTGAAAAGATTATGGGGTTGTGCAGTGGCTAGCATGCTTGCCTCACACCTCTGAGGACCAGGGTTTGAGTCACTGCCTTAGCTCTATGTGTGTTGAGTCTGCATGTTGTTTAGTGTCATCTTGGAGTTTTCTCTGGTTTTCCTGCCCGGTCCAAAAACATGCCAAAGTAGACTGGAGCTATGAATCAGTCAATAGGTGTAAATAATGTCTGTGTCTTGCGGTGTGTTGGTGATCCATCCTGAGTTATTCCCTGCTTTGCACACATAGTTTCCAGGATAGGCAATGGACTGCATAACCCCATATACTACAGTATTACAACAGGCAGCCTTCAAAAATAATGTACATATTTTTTTCAAATTTCAGATAAGTCATGGATGCACACACCAGAAGCCCTGGTGAAGCATTATATAGCATATAATGCTAAGGTATGTACTGAATGGCCCATCGATGATTTCTAAGTAATGCTTTTACTGTTTGTTGGATCTACAAATTGTTGAAATGAAGCATTTAGACGTTATGCTTCCAGTTTTTCAGAAGCGGTGATTTAGTGTATTCTCTTTGCCCCTTTTTGTTGCAATAGGAGTAGGCTACTGGAATTGCTGATTCAATACTTTAATTGTTGCTGATTTTTTTATTTTTTTTTTTAAATCGACAATGCACAAAGTGATTCAGTAGGCAGCATTATGGCTTCTGTATATTCTAATGTTTATATGAATTTTGGTCAGGTACTCTAAGTTCTTCCTAGAAAATAAATTATTTTGTTGAAACTTGGTAAATTTTTATGTGCTGTGAAGGACAGGTATTTCATAATGCGGCTCAGTGTGTTTTAAATTCTTCTACTCGGAAGACTGAATTAATGAGTTAAGGAGAGAGTGGAAAGAAGGCCAAAGGTGACAGTGTCCAGTTATGGGTGACAAGCAGCTGCCCGTTTGTCATGGCTGCACTTCCAACAGCTACATGGTGTTCAAGCAGAGTAGTGTGGAACCTCCCTTTGGGCCCATCACCATCTCTGTGTGCACTCATGCTGGATGGATCAGCTTGCTCATTTCATTGAAAGCTAGCTGTCATGTTCGTTAATATTTGTTCTTGCTTATATGCTCTTGATGTGGCATAATGTTTATTTATGCCATCTAATAGATAGCAAGGGAAATTTTCACATATTAAAAAAAAATGGAAACATATTATTATATTAGTTCTCACTCTTAATTTTTTTGCTTGAATTGAAATAATTCATTACTTTTTCTCTGTAATGTCTAATATTGACTGCCCAAATAGTCCATCAGCTTGAATTTATGTAATCCACCCTGAAGTGAATCAAGTCTTTAAAGGAAATTCACCTATATATTGTGATGTAAATAAATTAATCTCGCAATTCAGAAACCCATTTTTACTTTTTCTTTTATCAAGGTTCTCAAGTCTCATGCATTTTCCATGAGACACACTCATCTCAACCAGTTCACACGCTACACCTTGTGTTTCTCAGACTGCAAAGTAAGGGATAACGCCCATTAAGGTGTCCTGCTGTATAGCATTAAGAGCTGATGCCCAGGCATACGGAGTGCAGTTCATAGCCATCATGAACCAATCAGAAAATAGCATTTGTTGTTTCCAAGTAAATTCCAAAATAAGTCACATGTGATTCCGCTGCAGGCACGTTATTACGTGGATACCCACACACACACACACACACACACACACACACACACACACGGAGTTCAGACAGAAGTGGAAGAGCAAGATCTGATGAATGTGGCAGGCAGGGGTCTCAAATGTCAGGCATCGACTGAGACATGTTGTGTCCCCAACACTCCAAACTTTTAATGAAACCTGAGAGCCCTGCTTTTATTATGAATCTCTTCATTGTATACTAGTTCCTTGGAAGCACAGAAGTTGATCAACCTAAAGGCACAGAAGTTGTAAAAGATGCAGTCCGAAAGCTCAAGGTATGTGGTGATGCTTTAAATAATAGTTACATAGGCATGTTTCTCAATCCTGGTCCTTGTGAACCATTCTCTATGCTGATTTTCAGTCCAGGTGAGTTGAATGAATCCCATAGTTTAGTCACATTAAACCGATAGGTATTTCAGAATACGTTTTACATTTTTCAGTTGTGTTAATCTTAATTCTTGTGATTAGTAACTGTAATTATGAAAAATTGCTCATTGTGTCTAAATATTTGCTTTGCCCCTTCAAGTGAATAAAGCAGTGTTCATTATTTAAATTAATCAACAATTGCACATTCATTACCCTTGAGTATTCAACCAAATAACTGATAACTCTAAATAGAATTACAAAGTTTTATTAACAAATAATGATAATTTCATTTGCATATGTTGAGTTTTGATTGGATTAACTTGGAGGAATCCATTGTAGTGACATTTTTTAAAGTGATTTCAGTTGTGTGATGCATTAAATTTGGTTCAGCATAATTAAGATCTCAGCTGGACCAAAAAGTAGCATAATCAGTTTGTTATCAAGGCCTAGTTTGAAGAACATTGGCTTCAAGTTTGCTTTCACATGCCTATGGTACATATTGTTGATGTATCAATCGCATTCTTTTATTGCAAACTATATGCACTCAGTTTTTTGTAGTGGTTTTCTTCATCCCACTCTACTTATTCAATTGTAACAATCTAATGAATAATTTTTCCCCATGCGTACAGTAGTCCCCCGTATCCACGGTATCAGTAACTGCAATTTCAGTTATCCACAGTTTACCCAAGTCTGAAAAATATGTGGAGCAGTATGTTTTTATTGTTCCTTCATCCTTTAAGGGGTATAAAAAGCATGATTTTCATTGCTCCGCCATGCCTTGATACACTTTATTTTTTCATTGCTCTATTGAATCTTGAGAGTTAGACTTGACTGGCATTAACTCAGGCTTCTTTGGTACAGAGTGGTGATCAGTTGCCATGAAAAGACCGCGGTAGGTCTTGGAAAGTATCACCCATCATGGGAGGACTACTGTATATTATAATTAGGGCTATCTGAAAGTAAAATATCCTTCTCATTCCTCACCTTTTACTGACCTTTGATTTGTTGCTGTCTTGAATTATATTTGCACCAGTAAAACGATTTATTGCCTGTCACTGCATAAGCCCTTGACCTGCACAGTGGCACATGGGAGTGGAAAAAAAAAGGGGTACAACCCAGATGGGATGTCATCTGCATATACATATTCAGTATATTTACACATGTAGTATATGTAACTTGAATTAAATTTAGAATGAAGAGAATCTTAAATATACCAATCTTAATCAGACCAAGAAAATTATATAGGTATTGCAAATGTTCCACCCCTATGTACACCGATGGTTATGTGTTCTTCTCCCTTTCTGTATTTTACATGTCTGAGGTCCGTAATTATGTACTTTTAATTAGGTGTTTAAAGCTTCCTCTGGAGTTCTGTAAATTTAGTCCCCAGCAGAATGATACATGTATATACAGACCTGTACCTGTACAGCATGTTAAACAAACCGAAAACTTATGCTGCCAGTCAATTATGATAAAAAGCCTTATTCACAGAATTACATTAACTTGCCACGTTAGGACTTACAGTATGCCCATGTGCAGTTCAAAACACTTTACACAATACAAACACAGATGAGTTAAAACGTCACTGGTAAATATGCTGTACAAATATAACTCAATGCCCCATTACATTAACCAAGTAAATTTAAGCATAACCTTTGGGCATAACATGACGTGACCAGTGCAATACAACACAGTATAAAGATGCAAACTATTTACTCACTTACCAAATATACATATGACCAAAGGCAATTCAATCAGAAAGGTACCTGTGAAAAACCCTTTAACTGAAAGCCAAAAAGTCTCCGATTTGTTTTTATAAACTTATTTAGGATTGTCCACCAGTAATTAACTTAAGCAAAAGGGTAACCAAAAGCCTATAGCGAGGTTCAGGCTCGGTGTTGCCTAAACAAGCGACTGCTTCACTTGCAAAATGCTAAAAAAAGAAATGTGAAACGACACGAATTCACGTGGTCCCATAATTGTGTGGCACTCACTCACTCTTGGCCGATACTGGGTTGTAAAGTACAGAGGGTTTTCCAGTGCAGGGTTGATGGAGAGAAATCATGATGCAATATTCATCAGGTCCCGCTGTTGTGCGTCTTCCTCACAGATATGGGTAAACTGTTTGCTGAGCTAGCAAACTTTCAGCTGTGTCCCTTGGCCAACAAATGCAGCAGCTACCGACGGGCAGGATAATTTGACTTAAGGGGACTATTGAACTCCTGGCTGAAGTACAACCTTTATGTAATTACTTTATCCACTATACAGTTCCGCTTGTCATCTAATCGACTACTCATTACTGTAATAGTGGCAAAAATAAAATATGTGTCTTACGTATTTTTATAATAATTGATCCCCGACACTTAAACTGTTGTTGATTTTCTCCATCTTCTCTCCCGCTTTTCCCACGCCTTCCATGACCCCATGACCCCACCTTCAATGATGATTTGATCACAAAATACATAAATTATAACATTTTCCTTTACAATAACATTAAATTCAACATGATAAATTCAACATGAACTTAATCAATTACAATTGAAAAAAAATATTTGGTAAACGGGTTACACAAGGCACGTTGAAGAAAATTAGAATTTATTAATAATTATTTATTAAATTTTTTTGTTGTTTTACCCAGAAGTTTGAATGGTGATCATGCCTTCATTTGTGATACTGTTTCATTTAAAATTTTAGTTTTGCTTTTTTTTGTAAAAGTTACTTTTATTGTTTTGTCTTAAAATAGGTGTTTTGAATTTAACACTGATGAAATAACACTTAGTAGGTAGACCAGATTTTATCTTGAAAAATTGTGACCAACTGAATAATAGCCTCCAGACAAACATTTAATTAAAACTGAACCTGTGGAGATACCTTCGTCTTAAATTTTCCCATATTGCTCCAACAAATCACTTTCTTTCAATCCACCTAGCTCACATTCTGTAACACTGTAATATATGCCTGTTGGCTCAAAGAAGTTGCCTGACTTCCATTAACTGAGGCTAGACCAGCGGTCATCCAAACTTAGTGTCATGCAATAGTTCCAAATCCAGCGATTTTTACATGGTACTTTAATTGTGCTTATCTATTATGGATTGACGCGTTGATTTTTTAATGCTGTTTGGAGTCAGGCTAATAAATTAACATCACAGGGAGCCGTTAAACCATTCCTGAAATTTAGTGTTTCATACTGATTTACAAAAGGGAAGAGTTCCCATTTCATTAAGGTGTATTAAAACAGTTGAATACTCTTCTCATTAGTCACTGTGCTTCTTGCTCTTCGTTTCCTACATATTTCTGAGTCTCATTTTCCTGTTAACTCTTTCTCTCTGTGTTTTTCCCACATTTCCCACATTCTGCTCTGTTTTACATGCCAGTGGAATTCAAGTGTGGAGTTCAACTCTAAGGTAAGAACTGGGTTGTGTTTAGCATTAAAGCTCTTCCTGTGGTGGGCTGAACTCCACACTTGACTGCTGCAGGCATCTGTCGGTCTATTCGTTAGTTTCATGAGGTAGCCTCTTGGTATGCTTTTCCATCTGTCCTGAATGAGTTCACACCTCCAGTCATGTGAAAAAGGAAGTACACTCTTTCAATTCTAAGGTTTTACGTATCAGGACATAATAATAAAAAAATCATCTGGTCCTTGGCAGATCTTAAAATTAGGTAAATACAACTCACCACCACCACATAGCATATTACACTGTGTCATTATTATTTATCAAAAACAAACCAAAATGCATTACTGCTTTCATAGGAAATAAGAGGCGTAACCAGGTGCAGCTAATCAAATGCACTTAATTGATCATCAGCAAGTATGACCACCTCTATAAAAGCAGACGTTTTGGCAGTTTGCTGGTCTGGAGCATTCAGGTGTGTGCGTTACCACAATGTGAAGGAAGAAGGACACCAGCAATGATCTTGGAGAAGCAATTACTGTGGCCCATCAGTCTAGGAAGGGTTATAAGGCAATTTGCAAACAATTTGAAGTCCTTCATTCAGCAGTGAGAAAGATTATGCACAAGTGGAAAAAATTGCCAGGAGTGGATGTCCCAGAAAACTCACTCCAAGGTCAGACCGTGCAATGCTCAGAGAAACTGCAACAAACCCAAGAGCTACATCTCAGACTGCAGGCCTCAGTTAGAATGGTAAATGTTAAAATGTGTGACTGTACAGTTAGAGAAAGACTGAGCAAGTACGAAGATAGTCTCTTCTCTCTAAAAAGAACATGACAGCACAGCATAGGTTTGCAAAGTTGCATCTGAACAAACTTTTGAAACAGACTTTTGCAGCAATGTGCTTTAGACCGATGAGACCATAGTGGGGATGTTTGGTCATAATGCACAGCTCCACGTTTTGGTGAAAACCAAACGCAATATATCAGCATAAACATTTCATATCAACTGTCAAGCACGGTGGTGGAGGGATGATGATTTTTTTGTTTTGCAGCCACAGGACCATTGTTTTGGGCACCATGCAGTCATTTAGTCAACCATGAGCTCCTGTATGCCAAAGTATTGTAGAGTCAAAATTGATGCCATCTGTCCAACAGCTCAAGCTTGGCTGAAATTGGGTCATGCAACAGGACAATGATTCCAAGCACACCAGCAAATCTAAAACAGAGTGGGCCAAAATTCCTCCACAACAATGTGAGAGACTGTTGAAGTAATCATTTTCTGTATGACTTTAAGTTATTGATGATAAAGGTGGTTGTACAAGCTATTGAATCATTCCTTAATTTCCTTCGGGATTAATAAAGTGTCTGTCTGTCTGTCTAACCTATCTATCTGTCTATGTACTGTAATCTATTTACCAATCAGTCAAATAAATACTGACACAGCGGAATATGTTGTGTGTTGTTTTACACCTGAGGTTAGTTTTAAATAATTTTAGAACCTGGCAAGGACCAGATGATTTTTTAAATTATTATTATGTCATGATACATGAAACCATAGGACTGAATGAGGGTGCACTTTCTTTTTGACATGACTGTAGATTGAATGAATGAATGAACAAACAAACAAAAACACATTTTCTCAATATGCTGACATAGTTGCATTATCTTTGAGATCATACTTGTGATACCATGTACCTTTTATGTATCTTCCATAGCAGTTACAAAAGTGCAAATTCCTTCTTTGGATATCTAGAAAGTATATAACTTTGGAACCTTGCAGAATTGATCCAGAGCAAACAAATGATTTAAATTTGAAACCCGTATGGTTTTCATAATGCGCATGTTAAAAAACAAACTCCTCCAAAACCATTTCTATTGAATTTGACTGGTAGTATATCTGGCTATCATCATCATCATCATCATCTTCTAATCATTTTGTTTGTACTTATTGTTGCTTTATTTGTTTAAAATAATTTAAAGTAATGTTTAGATAAAGTTATGGTTTGGCTTGAATGTGGAGTTCTTTGTTACCCAGATAAACTGGCACATTGTTTGTTCTTTACTCCTTGTCATATTTAATGATTTTCACATTTTTATCTTTGCAGTTTCAAAGGCATATCAAGAAATCTGAGGGCCAGAAGATTCCAAAAATTGAATTACAGATTTCAATCTATGGCGTGAAAATTTTAGACCTTAAAACAAAGGTAAGTCTCTAGCTTATTTTAGACATATTTTAATATGGTATACAGTGGGTGTGCAGGGGAGACCTGTGCCACTTCGTCTAGTAAGGGGTTAGTTCCATAACAGAGTAGTTCCCCAAAGTACAAGCAGCAGATTATTATAATTTTGCCTTGAATTGGTGTCCAGCGTGCTGGCTGAGGGGGAAATGGGTATTTTGCAAAGTGACATGCAGTTAATGTGTTGCTTGGGGGGTTATTTTCTATACTGAAAAGCAACCATAGACTTTTCTATGTATACTGCAGTATCATAAAAGCAAATGTAATTTGATTAGGCACCTTTGGAATTCATGTTTCCTTTTGATGGATAATGGTAATTTGAGTAATGCACTAGTACTCCTGTTCTATTGTAGAACAAAATGAAGGAAATTATTTTGTTCCTTTTCTGACATTTTTCTTTTTCATCTTACAGGATGTGCAGTACAATTGCCAGTTGCACAGGATGTCTTTCTGTGCTGATGATAAAACAGACAAAAGGATATTCACATTTATCTGTAAAGATTCGGAGTCTAACAAACACTTGTGTTATGTTTTTGACAGTGAAAAATGTGTAAGTGAAATATCTGCATTTAAAACCACTATGTAATTGTGTGTGTGTATGTTTTTTTTTTTTGACGTTTTAATGTGAAGTTTTATGTAACCCTTTTAGGCAGAAGAGATAACTCTCACTATTGGCCAAGCCTTTGACTTGGCATATAAAAAGTTCTTGGAATCTGGGGGGAAAGATGTGGAGACACGAAAGCAAATTGGAAGTTTGCAAAAAAGAGTAAGATTTTTCTAATTCTTCATCAGTGTGAACAATATGCTAGAAACAGTGCATGTTATTTTAGCCCTATGTAAATAGAAAGTAGTATGTGGTCCTTGAAAAATAATGCTCCTTTAATAATCCTAAACAATTACCATTTATTTTAGATACAAGAATTAGAAACTGAAAACTCTGAGTTGAAAAAGCAGCTACAAGGTCTCAAAGAGCAACTAAGGGTAGCTCATGAAACACCAGTGAGTTTGAGATTTTTTTTTTATTCACACATTACTTTCTGTCAGTGTTTAAAGGTGAAAGCAATTCTGCGTCTTTTGAGACCTCTATATTGTGTAATTAAACTGTCTTGCTAAAAAAATGCTTTATTGATACGTAATGCTTTCTCCTGCCATCTTTTCACAGCTCCTGCTCTCAAACTCTACTAATGAAGCATATATTCTGCAAAGGCCTTCATCTCTCTTCTGGTGTCATAGTTTGAAGTCGATCTCTTGTTTAGATATCTCCTCTGTCACGCTCACTCCTATGAGTTCGCCTGACTCTTGCCTGTCTGCGGGGCTACTAACTCCTCCTCCTGCTAAAGCTACATTGCCAAAGTCACCGAATGGGCACAGTGTCCCACGGCCTCGTGTAAATCACCCTTGCATTTTCCAGTTTCCAGGCTTGCTTTTTATTTATCTTTTCATGTGCAACCACTCCTCGTTTAGTAGTAGTGTAATGGCTCTGTAACTGAGACTGAAACCGCAATACAAACGTTCACAATGTCATGTCACTGGTTCTGGAAGACGGAACCTCAATATCCACCCCCCTAAATGATTTTGTTTAAAGTTGTATATTTTATACATTTTTCACATTACACCTATTTTATTGTCTTACAATTGTGTGTGTCACGTGACTATTTTAGTCTAATCATGAACAAGTGATCACACTTGTGGTAAAAGTTAGGCTAGTTTTATTAGGTTAAGATAACCTTGAGGTTGCAGAGCACCTGGGCAAATTCAGGTCAGCGGTATTTTATTTTTAAATTTATATTTGTGCATGTAGTTATGTAATATGAAGTAAATTTAACATGTTCTTTAGTGTCCCAAATTGTTAGTAATTAATACTAATTAAAATGTTCCCCCCCCCCCCCAAAAAAAATAATAAAAAATCACGGTAACTTTGGCATCACTGTAACTGCTTAACGCTTTACTTCAGCCTTCCATACTCAATCTTTTATCCTTCATGAAGTGGATATTTCTAACAACATTGCGTGCGTTGTCAGGCATACAGAATTTTGTATTACCATTGTATTTGTCAATGGTTGCTAATCAAGGTAGCCACTAAATGAGGATTAGTTTTGACTTACCTAGCCACAAAAAACAACAATTTTTTATGGATTATATGCCAAAGAAAATATAAACAGGATAAACTGGGTTGCAACAAACGATGGTGCACATGCTGATGGTGCACATGCTGATGGTGCACATGCTGATGGTGCACATGCTGATGGTGCACATGATGGTGCACATTTCAGGCTAACATAGTTACAGTACCTGCTGTTCAAAGGATTCAGTGTTTCTGATTTTCAGTCCAGTGTCTGCAGTGACCTACAGTATATCATCTTTCCAAGTTTTGAAAAACAGCAACTTTTTGAGTCTTAAGATGTATAGTGTACTGTTTTAGTGGACAACCCCAGTATTTTATGGTGGTGGGTTTCAGAAACACAACAAGTATGCCAAATGTTAAATATATGATATAAGAAAATGCCAGTGTTTTGTTATTACTAAATTGTCATGCCACGCATGTCATTTAAACCTTTGTTATTGCAGGCCGGAAGCATCTCCATGAAAGCCCCTTGTACTGACATGTTTGACATGGTGCCATTTTCTCCCGTGTCTCCGATGGTACTGTCACCAGCAAGAAATAGTCAGTCTCCCACATCTTCTTTTTTGAGACCAGCTGAAACCAGTGCGTATTTTTAGGATACTGAACGAAGTCAATATACATTCTTTTCTAACCTCCAATATTTAGAAATTCAGTGTATTTGATGACTATTTGTTGATATCGATCAGTAACATTTTAAATGTTTAGTTGGACTGAACCATTTCTGTGTTGTTCAGGGAGAGATCTGTTTGGTGCCGAACCTTTTGACCCCTTTATGTGTGGAGCAGCAGAATTTTCTCCTGACATCCAGTCCAAGTTGGACGAAATGCAGGTGACTGCATGTTTGTGAATAATATGTAGAGATTGTATCCAACTGGATCGAAGAATGGATTTCAAACACTGCTGAGGCAGAAGAAATGCGCTTAAATCATTCACACAGCTGAAAATGAGGAACATTTAATAACTCCAGCCATCAGATTTTGGACACTTACACAAAACTTATTTGCAGTATTTACTGAACTTGGTAATCTCTGAAGTCGTGTGAAATGAATGTGGACTTTTTAACTGCATGTGCTCTTTTTCTGTATGCTTGTAATTGTTAATGAAGTAATAGATAGATACTTAAACTTTTTTTTTCCAATTTGCTCTTTATTGGCAGCGTCAGAGATGGTTGGTATGCATTTGTTTCCTGTAAAAATGGTACAGTTTCTGCTGGCACTGTCACACATATATGCATGAATATATTTTCTTGCTTATTTCCATCCGCATGACTTTAACATGCATGTGAATCGGGAGTAAGGCAAGCTGCATTTTAACTATTTTTTTCCTTCCTCCTTCATTTCTTTGTGATATCTTATCTGTAAAAACTTGCATGCTTTTCATTTTCAATTAAAAATAATCAAACTTATTTTTTGTCCTTGGTGTCTTTGAATAGGTTATAAAATATTAAATGTCTTATGTTTGGGTGACAAGGCTTGCTTTGGTGCAGGTAGTAAACTTTTTGTAGCAGTTTTGTTTACTTTATACTTGGCTCTTAGTTAAATTTAATATTTGCTGGTATGCATTTTAATAATAATAATAATAATATGGGTTGAAAGCTTAGTATTGTTCGATTCTGACCTTCAGTTCTGAGTATGTAATGTCTGCATGTTCCCTGCATGTTTATGTACCTGTTTAATCCAAGCAATCCAGGCATTATGGTGAAATGGTCTCTTTATACTGTGTTTGTGTTGCTCTGTGATTGACTGTAACATCATTTCTGGAAAATGCTCCAGACTCACTGAAACCTTATATTGGGTAAACAGTTATAGGACATGGATGGAACATAATAGTTTTAGTTTATAATGGATTTTTGGTAAATATGTGTGAGGGGCAGAAAACAGCATAAAGTAGCAGGTCAGCAAGTATGCTCATTTGGAAAGTTCTGGAAAACTAGTGAATTTTCTAACAGATGAAGGTGTTTCATCTGCATCCCTCTGGTGGACACTCTGAGAATTGCCAGGTTTTGTGACAGCATTAGCAAAATTTTCTTCAGTCATATACACCTGAAATCTATCCCTATTCTGAGAAACATCACAGTACTATTGAAACACGTATCAATATCCCTGTTTTATTTATTTATTTATAAATCTAGAAAGGCACACACTTTTATATATGATACTACGTTTTAAAAATGCATTTTGTTAAATGTAAATTATTTTACCTATGATGATTTTGGGAAGCAATGGATTCTATGTAGGCCAGTCTGTTTTGCTTAATAGAATCAATAGACACAAATACAGTACATTTAGTTTTGATCTGTCTATATAAATATAAATATTTTCTCACATTTATAGGTAGAGTAAGGTTAGCAAAGTATTCCTTTTTATTCTTGACATTTGGAAGGTTATATGAATTTTATTATATTATAATTGCACTCTCATATCAGCCAGGAAAATATTCAAAGAATTTGATAGTAAATATTCTCATTTTTATTAGGTTTTATTTTCATATTTTTTATGACCAAATAACCTTTTTCATACACTCTTATTTGGTACACCACTGCATTGGGTACACCTGCTTCTTAAACAGCCCCTCTCCCCAAAATGGTGACCCAAGTGTCTGCAACTGAATGTAGACACTGTAGACGGGGCCAAGACGTCCGGTTGCTGTGCCTCTCAGAACAGCTAACACATTAGATACAAGTCATTTTTAATGTATGGTTGTTGGTGCCAGAAGTAGTGGTTCCAAAATAACAAAAACAGTGACTCTCGTGAGAGTTTCACATATGACAGTGTCTAAAGGTCACAGAGAATAATACAAAAGAGAAAGATACAAAAGTTCCAGTCAGTGGCATTTCTGTTGCTGTTATTAAAGAGATCAGCAGAGAATAGCCGGACTCAATAATGCTGACAGGCTACAAGTGCAAAAATAACAGCTCAGTCCAACATCCAAGGGTCTACCCAGTTCTACCCTGTTCCAAATAAACTGGTCACTGAATGTATGTCACCGTATATCAATGCAGTTATAATAACAGCAATATATGAAAATTACAAATATTTAAGGATACTTATTATATCATAATTGAGGGCAGGAGTATGGCCCTGTATATACCATAATTCTGAGCTTTTATTTTAATGGTCTTTTTGGATATACTTTACAGGATTGTACTGGTAACTTCTTTTCCCTTTTGTTTTTCAGGAGGGGTTCAAAATGGGACTGACATTAGAAGGAACTGTCTTTTCTTTTGATCCTCTGGACAGCTGTTGCTGATGCCAAGAAACTTTTGTCTTGTACAACTGAAGACATTTGTATTGATAAGGTCCACGAATAGTTTTTTCAGCTAACAAGATGATGAGTCATTCTGAGATATATGTCTTAGCTTTTGGTTTAGACACAAACTGCACATAGAGTAAAGCACTATTTTTATAATAAATAGAGTGAAATCATAATTTAGAAGCCATTGGATTTGTAGAGAATTTTTGTGTCCAACTTATATGTGTGTCAGCCTGACATGTAGCCCTGTATGAATACTCTTGCCTCACGATGTCAGCTTTGAATCTGTACCTGCTGTGTGTGTGCAATGTTTGCATGCTGTCACCCTGTTGTGTGGGTACCAGTTTCCTCCTGCAGTCCAAAAACATGCAGCTACATGAAATGGCATCTCAGAATTGCCCATGGCATGTTATTGTATGTGCACATAACCATTGGTGTGTTCAACCTGTGAGGGACCGGCATCCCGTCCAGGGTGTACCCCAATCTGTGACCTGTGAGGGACCGGTATCCCATCCAGAGTGTATGCCAACCTGTGACCTGTGAGGGACCGGCATCCCGTCCAGGGTGTACCCCAATCTGTGACCTGTGAGGGACCGGTATCCCATCCAGAGTGTATGCCAACCTGTGACCTGTGAGGGACCGGCATCCCGTCCAGGGTGTACCCCAATCTGTGACCTGTGAGGGACCGGCATCCCATCCAGAGTGTACGCCAACCTGCGACCTGTGAGGGACCGGCATCCTGTCCAGGGTGTACCCCAATCTGCGACCTGTGAGGGACCGGCATCCCATCCAGGGTGTACCCCAATCTGCGACCTGTGAGGGACCGGCATCCCGTCCAGGGTGTACCCCAATCTGTGATCTGTGAGGGACCAGTATCCCATCCAGAATGTACGCCAACCTGCGACCTGTGAGGGACCGGCATCCTGTCCAGGGTGTACCTCAATCTGCGACCTGTGAGGGACCGGCATCCCATCCAGAGTGTACCTCAATCTGCGACCTGTGAGGGACCGGCATCCCATCCAGAGTGTACGCCAATCTGTGATCTGTGAGGGACCGGCATCCCATCCAGAGTGTACGCCAATCTGTGAGCTGTGAGGGACCGGCATCCCATCCAGAGTGTATGCCAATCTGCGACCTGTGAGGGACCGGCATCCCATCCAGAGTGTATGCCAATCTGCGACCTGTGAGGGACCGGCATCCCATCCAGAGTGTATGCCAATCTGCGACCTGTGAGGGACCGGCATCCCATCCAGAGTGTATGCCAATCTGCGACCTGTGAGGGACCGGCATCCCATCCAGAGTGTACGCCAACCTGCGACCTGTGAGGGACCGGCATCCCGTCCAGGGTGTACCTCAATCTGCGACCTGTGAGGGACCGGCATCCCGTCCAGAGTGTACGCCAACCTGCGACCTGTGAGGGACCGGCATCCCATCCAGAGTGTACGCCAACCTGCGACCTGTGAGGGACCGGCATCCCATCCAGAGTGTACGCCAACCTGCGACCTGTGAGGGACCGGCATCCCATCCAGGGTGTACCCCAATCTGTGATCTGTGAGGGACCGGCATCCCATCCAGGGTGTACCCCAACCTGCGACCTGTGAGGGACCGGCATCCCGTCCAGAGTGTACCCCAATCTGCGACCTGTGAGGGACCGGCATCCCATCCAGGGTGTACCCCAATCTGTGATCTGTGAGGGACCGGCATCCCATCCAGGGTGTACCCCAATCTGTGACCTGTGAGGGACCGGCATCCCGTCCAGGGTGTACCCCAATCTGTGACGTGTGTGGGACCGGCATCCCATCCAGAGTGTACGCCAATCTGTGACCTGTGAGGGACTGGCATCCTGTCCAAAGTGTACGCCAATCTGTGACCTGTGAGGGACCGGCATCCCATCCAGAGTGTACGCCAATCTGTGATCTGTGAGGGACCGGCATCCTGTCCAAAGTGTATCCCTGCTTTGTGCCCTGTGCTGCCTGGGAAATGATCTGTGACCCTGAGCAGGATATAAGGCTGGGATATGAATGGAAGAGAATAATAATAATAATATTAATAATAATAATTAATAATAATGAACCACACACAACATTATACACTATACCAGGGGCCTGTTTCACAAAGCAGAATTTCTTGTTTAGAGGGATAACTTGTCTGATTTCAGGATCATCAGTTTAAATGGACTTTGTTCACTTAAATTTAGCCCAGAGTATCTTAAATCCAACAAGTTATCAGGTTAAGCAAGAAATCCCACTTCATGAAACAAGCCCCAGATAAGTGGCTGCAATGTGGTTGAAATAATAACCAACCATGTTTTCTTATGCATTACCATAATAACTTAATGCTTATTTCTGATAAATTTATATTCATATTTTAACCCAGGAAGCTCTATGGGTTTGTTCTTTATGTAGCCTTGTATTGTAGCCTTTGCAATTGTAATTATAAAATAAAAAGACAATAAATTACGCCTAAATTAAGTTCTTTTGTGAGAATGGGGTGTGTTTGTGTGGGTGCAGTGCATGGAATGCCAAGCCTGTCTAAGCATGCTGCAAGGATCTTTCTCCCTTTCCCACCAAAACAGTTTTTTTTTCTATCATGCAGAAATGATTTTTCCTTATTCCCATCCATCTATGAAAAGGAATTGTGTAATAAATACACAAGAGTATTTTATCTCTAGATGTGTGGAGTTTAAGTCAAGGGAGGTGATGTTACACTTATATAATTCCTTGGTAAGACCCCACCTAGAATACTGTGTGCAGGTTTGGTCACCATACCTCAAGAAGGACATTGCTGCCTTAGAAAAGGTGCAACGAAGAGCTACGAGAATGATTCCTGGTCTTAGAGGAATGTCTTACGAGGAGAGGTTAGCGGAACTGAATCTGTTCAGCCTTGAGCAAAGGAGACTAAGGGGGGATATGATTCAGGTCTATAAGATTCTAACGGGTCTGGATGCCGTTCAGCCAAATGACTATTTCAATATTAGTCTAAATACTAGAACTCGTGGCCATAAGTGGAAATTAGCGGGAGAACATTTTAAAACAAATTTGAGGAAGCACTTCTTTACACAGCGTGTAGTCAGAGTATGGAATAGTCTTCCTGCTATTGTAGTGGAAGCTAAAACCATGGGTTCCTTTAAATCAGAGCTAGATAAGATTTTAACAACTCTGAGCTATTAGCTAAGTTCTCCCCAAACGAACTTGATGGGCCGAATGGCCTCCTCTCGTTTGTAAATTTCTTATGTTCTTATGTTCTTAAATAAATAACAAAAAAAACAACCTGCCTAGACTTCCCAACAGAGCATTTTCACAAGTAAGCGTTAGGACCACAAGCAAGCGCTGTAGATCTGAAACTGTATGAAAAAGGTTATTTGGTCATTAATAATCAACATGTGGAAAAACATGTAACAAAAAGTGTATAACAATTGTGATATTATGGTGATTTTTATTGAGTCAAAAACACGTGTAAAAAGGCCCCTGGTCTCAATGACTATTTGTAGGGTAAAAAAAAATTCTAACTTTGAGTGTGTTGTTTTCTCTCCTGAGAACCCTATACCATAAATAAGGTTGTGTATATATGTTGTGAGGACCTCTTACATTCTAGATAACATTGTCCAAGGCAGTGATAGGTTTAAACTAAAAAAGTCAGTGTAATAGCTTTAGTGCTACAGCAGATGGAGCCATCTATATTATTCATAGGCATATTCTATCGTTACTCAATCTGATTTTTGTTAAATGTCTTTTTTGCATTTTTTAAAATAATAATGGTTATTATTTATTAGCAGTTTTTACAAGTAGTTTCCACAAATTAAATTTTACTCCACAGGTGAAACATGAGGTCCTATAGTGGCCTTGGAGCAGTTTTCAGGGTTAAAAAGAGTGATATGATCAGTCTGGGGAACTTGAACCTTTCAACCTTGTTCTAGCCCACAGAGCCATGACCCCATACTTTTCCCTTCTTTTGCATAGTTCATAATAAACATTTCACACACATTACATAAACTGCTCATCTTTAAGTTTTATTAGAAAAATGAAATACATGTTTTTTTTCCAGGACCCTAACATTCACAATAGTTCTACAATGCGACCCTCTGGCATGATTGTTTTCTTGGTTCAACCTGTGCTAAAATTCAGCAAATTGCTCGCTTTGTTATTCACCGGAATAAATATTTTCCTTGTAGATGATGGGGTGTGTATCAGTCCACAGTACTGTGAATATGAGGGGTGAAGTTCTCAGCAGTAGTTAAAAGGTATCAGGTTTCATTACAAAACACCCATGTTCATGTTGTCCATAATTTTTATTATTTTATTTACAAAAAGCAAACAGGTCCAATGTCAATGCCAAATTCTTGATCTGGGCCACCAACATCCACAGGGGCTATATCCACAACAGGAAGCCTTGCAGTTTGCTGCGTCCTATACTCAAACACAGTCTTTCCCCAGAAACCAGCTGCTGCCTGTAAAGTGAAGGGGATTTCACAAGTACATATTTGCTTGGCCCAATAACATTACATTTTCTATTAGTAAATGATTCACATTTTTTTACTTACTGTGCAGCTATCCTCTGTTACAGTGTACTGGAAGCGATTGTTCCCCTCTGCTTTTAATTCTATGTCATTTGCCGACTTGAGGATGAGGGCTTTTTTCAAATTTCCTGTCTTCTCATCTTTGTATGCCACACTGTTTTTGCAGTGGTAGGTGATTGTCTGAGATGCCTCTTTGGATAGTAGGCGAATAAACGTCATTTGGACAGTGACAGTGTTTGGTGCCTGATCTTTATTTCCATAGGTAAACTGTCAATTAACAAGGGTTAAACAGTTATACATTACATGTACACAACCAGCTGCTCTCTCTCCCTCTCTCTCTCTCTCTTACAGTCGTGGAAAAAAAGACCACTCTATATTTAGAAACAAATCTGCATTTTTAAATTCTTGTTTGATCATGGTTCTGCAGGCAGAAGGCTACACTTCCAGAGTTTCTAAGACAGCAGTACACAAGGATAAGGTGAAGCAGGGGACACTGGAAACGCCCAGAAACCAGCCAGGTAAAGGGCGGCAGTGACATTCTAATGCCAGAGATGACCATTAACTGATCCGACAGTTTCTCATAAATCGTACATCAAGCGACATCAAGTGACCTTCAAAAGAAATGGGAAGCATTAAGTGCAGGTGTGAAGTGCACTGCTAGGACAGTTTGTATCAGGATCCTAGAAGTAGGACTGAAGTTCCATAAAGCCCTTCATTAATGAGAAATGGGGAAGAGCCAGGCTGCAGTTTGCAAAAAAACTATGTATTATTCACAGATGCACACCCATAAATTGAGAAATGACTGAAACAAAAAATTGTGTTGAGTGCTGTGGTCTCTTAATTTTATTATTGTGTGTGTGTGTACATATATAAATATGCATATTTATATTTAAAATAATGCATTAAACATTACAGGTAACTTAATTGATTAAACTGATGCCATTCTTCTGGGAATCCAGAGATAATGTAGAATACTTGATATTGTATGAGATTATTCCAGCTAATAAGAAGATATTATTTCATCATCTGTAGCGCAATTATGAAACTGGCTTCTAATCAATTACATTTTCACTATAAAACTTCTGTATGCAAGACCTTACCTGGGAGCTCCGATTAATAGTAGAACCAAACCAAATAGGTTTGCCTCCTGCAGCATCTGATGAGGTCCACCATGTTTTGCGTGGTATGCTTGATGGATTTGCCGAGATGCAAGTCTCCCCTGTCTCCATATTACAATGTACCATAATAGCATCCTCTGCACTCCCTTGGTTGGGATCTACCCAGTATTCACCTGTAACAGATAAACAGATTCAAGGAAATGTACATGACAAGCAGATATCCACTTAAAAGTTCCATCCATTTGTATTGACACAAACTCACCACTCTTCTTTAGTGGATAGCATTGTTTTAAATCCTCACAAGTTCTTGCAGGATGCTTTTTGCTGCCATCAGGACTGCGCATGTTTTCTATTTGGCTGCTAAGTGATTTCAACGTAGCATGAACTCCAGGGTCTGGCTGCAGAAGGCCCGATGAGTTGTTGATTGGAAGTGCCTCATCTTTGCTGAATTCAGGGGGTGGGGTGCCAATATTGTACTCATTCTGGTCTCCAAATATATCATCCATTGCTGCTGTGGGACGTCCAGGGGCACCCGGAGGACCAGGAGGGCCAGGATCTCCAGGAGGTCCCTACCAATAAAACAAAAACAGCTGATATGACTGCAATCCACATAATCATGCTGATGACCCAAAACATCATAGCTACCCCCTAGTAGAGTGAAAAATGTTGATTATCTAGGAAAATTTCAAGGTCTGAGATACATTAGATAATAGGCCAACATTTGGTATTCATAATCACCATGTTGAATGCAGAAAAAATAGGCAGGGATAAAGACCTGAGTGACGTTGACAAGAGCAAAATAATTATGTCTGGCCAACTGGGTCAGAGCATCTCATAAATGGCAATACGTGTGGGGTGCTCACACTCAGTCCTTGTGAGTACCTACTGAGAGCAGTCCGAGGAGGGAAAACCTCTGGACCGCTGACAGGATGTTGGGTGGCCAGGACCCATCATTGTTGGATGCAAATGTAGACTGTCATATCACTTTTATATATTTTGTGTTTCCAGGGAATTTCATAATTATAAATTACAATTCCTAATCAAAGTTCTTATCTTTCCAGTCATCTCTATTAGTGACATTTCTTGACTTTAATATTGGTTTTGACTTACTTCAGGACCAATTTCACCGGTGAGTCCACGTGTCCCTGGTGGCCCCAATGGCCCTCGATGCCCATTGTTTCCCTCTTTCCCCGGGGGCCCAACTGGCCCAGGAGGTCCCTAAAATGTAAATGTTACAATTCATTTGAAAAGCTGAAAAACTTGCATTATATTGCCAATGGTATACAATGATTGTTAATGTTAAGAACTACTCTTAATCCTTGAGGTCCAATGATCCCTGGAAGTCCTTGATCCCCAGTTCTACCCTAAAAACAAAACGTATGATGATGACATATTTTAGATAGCATCTCTATACTCATGAAATCTTTCCAGATATTCAGAATTATTAATGGGGTTTTACTTACCGGTGGTCCAGGTAAACCCTGTAATCCAGTGAAGCCTCTGTGGCCTTTTTGTCCCCTTTCTCCATGATCACCAATATCACCCTTTTCACCTCTTGGTCCTTGAGGTCCCTGTCATTACACATTATAAATACAACGGCCATTAGCTAAGTTAAATTAAACTACTTTTTGTCAAAGTTTGATGTCTGAAAGTAGCAAAGATATACAGGCAGTCCCCAAGTTAAGAATGTCTGACTTACAAACTAACTTCCGAACAGACAGCCATAAAGCCTATTATATTACAAAAAAAAAATGGGTTAAATACAACGGTTCATAACAGTGCACTACTTCGTGACGCTCGTGAAAACACTGGGCGACTTCAGTGTTTGTTGGCTTGAGGTAGATTACAGTACCATATGTAGTTACTTTTATTAGTAATGTTTAATTATTTTTAATATTGTGTACTGTATTATTGTTTTTCCGACTTTCCTATTTAACAAATTATGTGGGGAGGATGAAGAAGAGAGGACAGCAGTCTTGGCGACAGCACCCACAAAAGGTTACTGACGTCTGTTTGCAGAAGGGCTACATTGTGGCGTTGGGCATCAGGGGGTTTATTATGTTTACTGTAGTGTGGAAGAATTAATGAAAAAAGGCAGCAATGAACTAAATGAATGTGTTTGTCACCTGACTTAGTCCTACCCTGGGACATCTACATCCTCTGGCATCTTACAGAGGTCAAAATCTTACTATTAATCCTCGCTTTCCTGCTCTACCAGAAGGCCCCATAGGTCCTCTTGAGCCCTGTCAAGAAACATCAGGAGTAAGAAATGCATGCAAGACATATTACAACTCGGCACATCACAAGCATAATCCGGTACACAGACAGAGTCTACATGTGCTATGTTAATGTGGAAAAGGCTTATGACTGCGTGCCCTGACATGTAATGTAGGAGGTGCTTTGCTAATATAAGGCCACTGCCGTGTGCTCTTTGGTCCCTATGAATCTGGGAAGTGTCGTTTCTGCCTCTGGAAAGAGTGTGATTTTCATGAATAGGAAATCAAGGCACAGCTATGGCTGGAAGGATGTCTAGAAATGTTCACATTTTTGTTTCCATCCAGCTCCCAAGACACATATACCAGGGAGCAGAAAAATGAGAGTGTATGGGGGTCTCCAAGGGCTTGGTTGAGAAGCATTGATGTAGGATCTCCAGGATGCACTCCAAGGCCAGGCCACAGTCATAGAAAAAGTGTAATGCTTTATTCAGGGGTGGGGCACTTGTCTATGGATATCTTATAAGACTGCCACCTGGTCAGCTTCCAGTGGAGCTATTTTGGATAGATACCACACCAGCTGGCCTGGACATGTCTGATAATCCCCCAGAACTAACTAGAGTCTGTAGTCATGGAAAAAGAAGTCTATTCTTACCTGCGTGCCATGCTGTCACCACGACACCCACCAGGAGAAGCCGTTTGAAGATGAGTTCATGATGTGATATTGGTTTGGACTAATGATATAACTGTTCGTCTAATGTAGCTGTATATGCATAGTAACTGTGTGTATAGTAATGGTACGCATAATATGTGCACACCATTTGCAATATTAACATACCGTCGCGCCTCTTTTCCCAGGTTCACCAAGAACACCAACTGGACCAGGAGAGCCAGGTGCCCCTTGAGCACCGGCAACTCCTTCAGGACCTGGATTCCCTCTATCTCCCTGTATTTAAATATCAACCCACAGTTTGGCACTTAAAACTTAAATTAAAATACTTCACACTTCTATAGGAGTGACACAATACAGCACATCTAACAAAACATACTTACATGGGCGCCTATTATTCCCTCTTTGCCTGGAAGGCCATCAGCCCCAACAAGACCCTAGATGATGTACAGGAACCATAAGGTATTAAAATCAAGAAGGAGTGGGTTTGCTTTATTAGAACGCATATTGGTTAGCAATATGTAAAAAAAAAACATGTGGTCTCTTGGGTTTGTTGGCTTAAGCAAAATCTCTCAAAAGAAGAAATGAAACTTTACTTCTGCACCAGGGTCTCCCCGAGGTCCATTTGCACCCGGCAAACCAACTGGCCCAGGGGGACCTTTATCTCCATGAGGTCCGGAAGCTCCTTGTTTTCCAGGAGGCCCCTAAAAACAAGCAAACAAACAAACAAACTAAACGATAAGACTAAAAATATGATTATGAATATTATTTCTAAATAGGAAACTAATATAGGAACACCCAAAAGTGACTGGTATATTTTCATGTTTGCTTGGTATTATTATAATTAAAAACTATGTAGAGAATAGATGATACATACTGCTGGACCTGGAAGCCCTGCCATTCCTCGTTCTCCCCTCTGTCCGGGAAGACCCACAATTCCTCTCTGCCCTGTGGTTCCAGCTGGACCAGGTGGGCCATCAGGTCCCTGATAAAACATTATTAAATGGAATATTACTGAAACATTTCTTTATCGTGCAACAATCAACATCTTACCTGTGAATTATGATTCAGTGCTTACTATAGGTCCATCTTCCCCTCCATCTCCTTTATCGCCTGGGCTTCCTGCTGGCCCAGGTGGGCCATGTTCTCCTTGACGTCCTGGGGGTCCATGGTCACCACGAAGTCCTGCTGGGCCTGGCTTCCCTGGTGGACCAAGAGGTCCTGGCTGCCCCACTGGACCCTAGTATGATATTGATATGAAGGCATGTAATGTTATTAGAAATTTGCTACATAAGGCTTTATTCCAAGGTTTTCCAGTTAGTTTTTTTGTAACCGAAAACGTACAACTCCTCCGGCTGGACCAATTCTTCCAGGAGATCCAGGAAAACCAGTTGGACCCTAAAAGAGCCAGAAAATAAATACAGTATATATAATTTCAGGGCAAGATGAGATACAAAGGCAAATAAATCACACTATTCTTACTGGTGCTCCTTGTGTTCCTCTACCACCCTTCAGTCCAGCAACACCAACTGGTCCCTATGGAAAAAATACCAAGAGAATAAGTCATACTGTACTTAGCATATCATTTTAATAGTTTAAATATTCAATACTATTAGAAGTATGATGACTCAGTGGGTAGCACAGGGTCGTGAGTTTGATTCTGTGTGAGCTTGCATGTGCTCCCAATGTTTGCATGGGTTTCCTCCAAGTAGCCCATTTTATTCCTCCTGCAGCACAAAAACGACCAGTTAAGATGAACTGCTGTCTCTAAAGGCCACACCAGGTACCATAGTTTTGGTACTTCTAGAGGGTACCAAAAGTACGGTACTTTAAGATGCTGATTTTCCAGTGGCATAAAATCTGATGCTGGGGCCGAATAACATCACAATGGTTATTGAATATGAATGGCTATTGTATATTATAGGGCTGGCCAGACGAAGTGTGAAACTAATTTCAGCATTGCATGTTATGCACATGCAATTCTCACATCGCTAGTCAGCTGGACTAGATCAGGGTTTTTCATACACTCAAATCTGTACGCATGTTATAGTGCAGGGGGGGTTATATATATATATATAGGTAGAGACAAAATATATTTTTAGAGCTTTGTAAGGAAAATAAAAAGAACAGTCAGTGATACAATTGTCGAGTCATGAAGCAGCACGGATCCCTCACCCATTTGCAAATAGCGCTATTCTTTTATAATGACATGATAATCCAACAGTTGTCACTGGTTCAGGAAAACAAGTGAAATTGCCCATAAACAAGAGCAGATGTCTGGGTTCTGTTTACACTATCTGAGGAGCTTCAAGCTTTTATTTTGCGATAAGAGAGGGTAAAAAATACATTTCTACAATTCATGGCTAACTGTCAATTCATGATAAGCAGAAACTTTGTAAATTAGAAAATGTTACTTGATTTATAATTTTGATCGCTAAAAACTTGTCTTTAACTAAAAAGAAAAAATATGCAAACTGTTGGTAACTGGGTTGTTCTTTCACTATCTTTATGAGACTTTTTTGCAAGTATAACACTACAACACAATCGTTTTTTTTAACTTATTGTGTTTCCCAAAATACTTGTAAAATAGCTTAAAATAGCATGGATTGTATTTGCTGAAAATAAGATATTTTACATTAAATGTTAACTTTTGCACTAAAACACTATACCTCACATGAATGATGCAACGTACATGTTCTCTGTTTATTCAGAAATGGAAGGAATGGAGTTGCAATGAAAAATTAAAAAACAAAAGCAGAGCTGGGGAACGTTTCCCAAAAGCATAGTTGCTAATTACGTTAGCGACTTACACATTTGGAACCATGCAACTGAATGGTTTCAGCTATTAAAACCAAGATGGTATATCAAAAAATCGTGTGATTCCTCTTACCAATTTGCCAAGCATTACTTTGTTCCAAGACCACATGTGTATTTGTTTTATCATCCAAAAAATACAAGCAAATACTAGTTTATGATTAATCACAGCCTATTATTGTGATTAACTGAATTTATTTTTTAATCAATTACCACCACTAAAAATTAGTTTAAACCTCTACTGCTTTTGCATGAGTATTGCATGTTTTCAGAGAAAATCATAATCATTTTCATCCTTGCTGTTTAAAGCACTCCTAAATGGGTTTGTGAGAAATTTATGTTGAACTCATTCTTTCCTTTATAAATGCATCTATTTTGAAAGAATTCCAATACAGTACTGTCCTAGTAGCTATATTATACAAAATACTTTATTTCTTGTAATGCCATCCTGATCTTGTTGTATCTGTGCTTCCGACCAAATTGCAATGTAAACATGAGTTTCTTCATTTATCCTCGCATCCATTATTATTACTTTTATCATTTTTAGTTTGTTTATCGTTGGAGTTCGCAACTTTTTTTTCAAAATGGCCATTGTAGTATGTTTCAGAGGCAGTGTATTTGCATAACCAATCGGCAACAAAGTATTTCAAGTCCTACTGCAAAGTAAAAAAATAGTACCCCAGTTGTTTTGGCACTGGGTACTGGAACTTTTGGTACTCGACTGGAAGTCAATAGAAAAAGGAAAGTACCAAAAGTACCATACCAAAAGTATGGCACCTGGTGCGGTGGAGAAGTGCCCTAAGTTGTTTCTGGTATGTGCTCATATAAATGCGTGTCATGGTTTGGTTTCCAGTTTCGGGTATTCTTTGTCAGTCTCTTCCAGAACCATACCAACTATAGCTATGAAAAACTGATTGATGGATGGGTTGATCGAGCTACTAACAGGAGGTCCTGGGGATCCAGTCAACCCTTGGGGACCTGGAGACCCAGCATCACCCTTTTGGCCAGGTTCTCCTGTGTCACCTTTGACACCAGGTTGCCCATCTGGACCCTGAGGGGAGAACAAAATACAACAGAGCATCAGCCCTACTATCATAACATGTTAGCTGTTATTGATATGTTTTATTACTTAGTAAGGATTAAGTACTGATACACCAACTTACAGGAGGCCCAACAAATCCAACAGGACCTGTAGGACCAGGTTCTCCACGTGATCCCTAGAATTAAAGGAATTTGTGTAAGATTGAAATGTGGATAGATGGACGGATGGATGGATGGAAATGTAATGAAATATGGAATCATTTGTTTATAGTCTATGACTTTTTGGCATATTCCTAACTGCAGGGTCAGGTGACCTTTGCATTGGATTATATGACTTGCTGACTTACAGGACCTGCTCTTGATCCATGAGGTCCAGCTGCACCACGAGGCCCAGGTTCTCCCTTCAATTAAATTACAGCAAACACAAATACTGTTTTAATAACTACTAATTACTTTAATTAAATTCATAATAAAAGTTTTACCTTCCCACCACTAGGTCCAGGTGGTCCAGACGGCCCAAGTTGACCAGGAAGCCCCTAACATGATACAAAAATACATAAAGTCAATAATAATATAATCACCTGCATCTGTCTATATCTTGTAAATTATTTTGGCTTACTCTTGCACCATCATTGCCAGCGATACCCTCAGATCCTTTCTCGCCAACAGCACCCTTAAACAAATTAAAACAGAAAATATTAGGAGTAAAAAAAGGAAAATACACAAGAACATCCAGAAACCAAAAATGAAAATTTACCCTATCCCCTTTAGGACCTGGGGGACCAGAGCCACCTCTATCACCTGGCATTCCCTGGAGACCAGGGGGTCCTGGGTCTCCAAGAGCCCCAGCTGGGCCGGGGCTACCCTGTTGGACAACAATAAAGACTAAATGTGTAAAAGCAACTTTCTCTGTCAGAGCACTGTATATACAAAACTTGAAAGCAGAAAACCTATCATTTAATGTGTGATGATGACACTTTATTTTAGTGATGCTACCTTAGGTCCGTCTGGTCCTGGTGCACCTAGGATACCTTTGGCTCCTGGAAGACCATGAGCTCCAAGCTCGCCCCTCTCTCCTGGAGTACCACGCTCTCCCTAAAGACAAAACTTTATGAATGGCACTATCAACAATGAAAAGGCACTCTACTACCAAAAAAGAATTTCCGCTATTACAAAACAAAACATACCCTAGGACCAATTTGACCAATAGCTCCTCCATCACCAGGAATACCCTATACATGACAAAATAACCCAAATAACAATTACAAATTAACATTAGACTTGTTTATGACTGAACAGCATTATACTTGAAAGGAAAAGTGTAGCCTTTAATTACCTGATCACCTGGCTTTCCTGTCTCTCCAGGTGGACCAGGAGGTCCAGGTAAACCCTTTAAAAGAAATTTAGATAATATTTTAATCATTTCAGCTAAACAAAGTGGAATTGTTAACTGACAGCCTGTTTTCTACAGGAAATGTTTCTATTTGGGTATAGCTCATTTCATGCAATTTAACTCCTTTTTTATTTAATAAATATCGTAATGTTACCACTCAAAATTTCAAATATTGTTATGTGATATTGTGCAACCCTACTAAAAACAAAATGTTTGAAGATACCTGGAAACCATTAATACCAGGAGTCCCCTGCTCTCCTCGTTCACCTGCCGGACCCTTTGGAAATGCACCATATTTAAAATAAATTTGTAATTTTGGATTATGTATGACAAATATACAGGATATGTGTACATTTCAGCTACATTTATTATACAATTATGAACTATAACATTTTAAAAGTTGTTAATTTTGTTGAATATAATGAATTTCATAATTATACTACCACTTTCACATTTTATATAAAAATTATACTTTGTGTTTACTCGTTTTCTCCATTGCTTACATTTATTTAGATTTCAATATATTTTTTATTTTCTTAAATTCTAATATATATATATTTTTTTTTATAAATGTGAAGTATTCCAGGCATACCGGAGGACCAGCTGACCCTGCAGGACCTACTTCTCCGTCTTTCCCTGGAAGTCCCTACAATGGAACAACATTTAACAAGATAGACCATCTTAGCATGGGCAATAATAGTCACTGACAGTGATGAATATGGATACTGACCCTTTGCCCCGGAGGTCCCGGTAAACCCTGTTCACCTTGTTTTCCCTGGTCTCCCTGTTGAAAATTGTGTGACCATAATTAGTATGTAAACACAACACAGCGTAAATGTAATTGCACACAATATTTCCTGAAGGTAGTGACTCTCATTCCTCTTAAATTAGATGTCCTCCAAGAAATAACTTTCTTCTCTAAAGAACATAAATTCTAACATGTAGAACGAGTTCTTGCATTGAAACCCCTTGGTCCTGGTAAACCCATTGACCCTGGTGGTCCTCTGGTTCCAATGGGTCCTGCCGATCCTGGTCGCCCATCTTCCCCAATCCCACCCTAAAGAAAATGGATATTTTTGTCATTGCTATTTTTTCTTAAATGAAGTCAGGCAACTGGAGGTTGGACTTGTCACCAAACATACCACTGGACCCGGCTTTCCCTCTGCACCCTGGATTCCAGAAGTTCCTGTAAGGCCCTTTAAAAAAATTGGTAACAAACTATGAGGTCTACTTCATTTTAGAATCAGCATTCAAAACAGCACTGAAAAGGAACAGACGTTTACCCTTGCACCAGGAAGACCTGGTTCTCCTGTGCGTCCAGGATCTCCTGCGGCACCTTTTGGACCAGATGTTCCTGAGACTCCACGATCACCTTGTGCACCCTTTCAAAAAAACCATGGGGGATAGGATTGTATTATTTGCATCTATAGAAACTTTTTATAATCTACATATGTAATTGTACCATACCTTAGGACCTGGTAATCCATCTGCACCAGGGAATCCTCTATTCCCTGGAGCACCCTGTGATACAAATACATTCTCAGAAATATATTTCTGTTTAATAGGAGGTAATGAATGTTATTCTACCTGCCCTCTATGCATATTCATATGAATTACATTTTCAATAAAAATGTGATGGTTCTTAATTAGTATGCAGTGACTGACGTACTCTTTCACCGACAGGACCTGGTGGGCCCAGTGATCCAGTATCTCCGCGCGGTCCACGTTTCCCTTCTTCACCTTGAGGCCCAATGGCTCCTTGTGCACCATGTGGACCCTATAGTACAACATCGTTTTCAAAATACTGAAGAAAATAAAAAAAATGCTAAGAAAAGGAAGACAATATTTTTATCAATACTTGTTTTAATTGTGTTATTACTATCATCGTAATTTTCATTATTTGTATAAAAGACCTTAGAGAGTAAAAGGAATACATACATTATTTTTTTAAAAAGACACCTCATCAAAATATCTATGAAAAACAATCATTAAAGCAGCTCATACAGGTTCTCCTTTAGGTCCAGCTTCTCCTTTGAAACCAGGGGAACCAACAGCACCCTAAACAGAATAAGCATACATGTATTAAATCATGTACTCGGACTTTCATGACAGAAACATACGATCTCTTGTGTTCTTCTTACTTTAACTAAATATGCTAATGAGCATGCTAATAATTATGCTAATTACCAGCTGGCCTTTTATCCCAGGCTGCCCAGTGCTTCCCTGTGGTCCTGGTGGGCCAGGTTGCCCGATAAGACCACCTTGACCCTGAGGGCCTATGGTTCCCTTCATTGTAAAAGACACAAGTCATGCTTGATTATATTTTGATTTCAATAGCAATTCCTTAATAAGACTAATATTACCACATATCACTTACAGCAGGACCTTTAGTTCCTGGTCCTCCATCTATCCCAAGTGGGCCCTGAAAATATTATGTTTATTTAGTGCTACTGTATATAAATTGTGACATTAAAAATTATAAATATTTTGATTACATTAAGTATATTATTTATTCCAGTTACACACTGGGAGGCCAATTGGACCAGCTCTGCCCTGATGTCCTCTTTCACCCCTCTGGCCCTGAGGCCCCTCAGGTCCTCGAACCCCAGTGGGACCAGGTTCTCCCTGAAGCAGCAGGACACACATATAATAGTCATTGCCAAATTCACAAGATCTACCACACAACAGACAACTTTGTAACTTTGTATCAGCGACACGATTACCTGAAAAAGTATTTTTTAACAAATTAGTTGCGAATAAAATAAGTTGAACTACAGTAAGTTGTCTAAACCATGTAGTTTATAAATATGTAGGTGTGTGTGTGGATTACATTTATATTACATTGTGAGGACCAAATGTCCCCCACAATGTAATAAAAACCTGTTATTCTGACATTATGGGGACCATTTTTCAGGTCCCCTTAAAGATCTGTGAATGCAATCAAAAAATGAAAAAGTCTCATATTTTCTTTGGTTACTTATGGTTAAGGTGAGGGCTGGGTAAGGATTAAGGTCATTGTGTTGGGATTAAAGTTTCCCATAGAAATGAATGGAAAGTCCACACAAAGATATAATTACAAGCGTGTGGTGTGTGTGTGTGTGTGTGTGTATAAATATATACACAAAAAAAAATTCCCACCTTTTTGCCTGGGGCTCCTGGAAATCCTGATGGACCACTCATACCCAAAGGACCCTTAAATTACAGACACTTCTATAATATTTATTTCAGCAATGTATGCATTTGTCATTATTCAATATGTTCACATTGTACATATAGATTTTAAGGTTCTTCTTACCATAGGGCCTGGTTTGCCAACATTACCAGGTGGGCCCCGCCTTCCCTGTAACATACATTTAAGTGCCTAAGAGATTCCTTTTCAAGTATTATGTTTCGAGATACGATCTGACTTGAATTAGCTAACTATGGAATGTGCCAATTCACTGCAAAAATAAGATATACATTGCATGTATTTGTTGCTATGGAAATCATTACCGGGGTTCCTCCCGGACCTATTCGGCCTCTCTCTCCAGGCATTCCTCTAGGTCCCTATGATGCAAAAATGTTGTTAGCCAGTATTTGTACTGTGAATGTTTCACAATTGATTTAATAGCAACCATTTTTATTACCACCTACTTACTTGGCCACCAGGTACGCCCAGTGGACCAGTGGGCCCTAATCCTCCCTAAGGGAATATAAATACAGCATGAATGCACTGCTTAAGGCAGTGTAAAACATGAGGCTGTTCATATCAACATAGAATAGAAGAACTTACCTTAGGTCCTACAGGACCTATTTCACCTTTAGGACCTATGGGACCTTGATGACCCTATAAAATAAGTGACATTCATTCTCATAAATAAAATAATGTCTCCATCTTACGGATTTCGTTGTATCTAAGTTGTATGAGTCACAAATAATGACAATTGAATTTTGCAGCACACAGATGTACAGTTAGGCCAGTTGGTGTCTGTAAATTGCTTTTTCGTGTGTGTGTGTTTGAGTGTGTCCAGGGTATACCCCAGTAGCCCATCCCTATGTCCTGTGCTGTCTGGGATAAGTGCCTGGCCCCCCACCAATACAAGCCATCCCCAGGTTAAGAACGTCCAACTTACAAATGGGCTCCTGTTTACAAACACACTACCATAAAATCAATTACATTAAAAAATTAGGTTAAATACAATGGTTTGTAGCAATGAATGCTCGCTACTTTGTGACACTCTTTGTGAAAACATTGTGTGGCTTCAACAGTTTGTCGGCTAAAGGTATAGTATAGTACCATATGTAGATACTTTTATTACTACTATATAAATATTGTTAGTTTGTACTGATGCACTAAATTATTACCTACAAATTGGACATAAAGGTAGACTTAGGGAATGGATCTCGTTCGTAACCTGAGGACTGCCTGTACAACCCTGACAAAGAGAAGCAGGTAAAATAGGGATAGCTGGATGTTCAAGAAAACATATATACTCAGAAATTGTGGAATAGTTTATAGGTAATAGTTATAAAGAATCTAAAACACTATGGTGCAAAGTGATGATGTGTATATAAGCTGGATTTCAGTTGCTAATGATATATGTATGTTTGTCCCAATGGCATCATGTCCTTTAAACTCACTCTGTGGCCTTTTAAACCTTGAGGACCAGGTGTCCCTGGAAACCCTCTTGCTCCCTGAAATACAAAATATTTCCTTTATATGTTGCATGTTAATTGTAAAATGGGTGCATCATTAAAGTTTACTTAATTATCTGGTAGTTTTGAACACATAAAACGATGTAGGCAATTAGTCAAAAGTACCAGTGATCCGGGAAATCCCACTTCTCCTACATTTCCTGGTTTTCCAGGTTCTCCCTAGTTGAGAAAATTATTAAGTAAATAACTTCATTCATTGCATTCAAGTGCTTGACTTTCAATAATGCAAGATTTATATTTTTACACTAAATAATGATGTAAAGTTAATTGAAATTAAAAGAGGGGTTCTACAATCCTGCCCCATTCCTGCCTTTAATTAAACTGTACAGTTTTATAGAGCCTTAATGTCACTTATTTG
Organism: Paramormyrops kingsleyae; assembly: GCF_048594095.1. Lineage (NCBI taxonomy): Eukaryota > Metazoa > Chordata > Actinopteri > Osteoglossiformes > Mormyridae > Paramormyrops > Paramormyrops kingsleyae. Next base: position 13,176,231 of record NC_132812.1, read on the forward strand.
ACCAAAAGCAAATCAGTTTCAGAGTGGTTTGCTCACATCTTGCCCTGGTTTTCCTGAAGGACCCTCTAATCCTCTTTGACCAAAAGAACCCTACAAAAGAAAGAGTAAAGGTAAAAGAAGACAAGCAAATAGGTATGTAAATACATACATATTAATTAATTCAATAGACAATACAAGGTATATGCTGCACATTCATATTTGGTTTTGAGCATAATTAAGTTGTCTAGTGTGGTATTGACTCTAAACTCACCATTGGTCCAGAATCACCAACCTCACCAGGAGCCCCCTGAATTCCTGGTGGGCCCTAAAGCAGATAAACACAAGGAGAATGCAACAGCGGCCATGGTTCAAAAGATTACTTCATCGGTAGCTTAAATCTAGTCATTGTTTTAATCCAAAAAAGAAATGCTTACTGGTTGACCTGATGGCCCAGGAGGACCTCGGGCTCCGGTCTCACCCTAAAATGCAGAAAACAATGTTACTGTAATGTTATTCCACCAAGTAATGAAAGTAGAAGCCAAAAAAACATTTTCTGAATTGAAACATTGTATAATTAGAAGAAAACGTATGTTACCAAGAAACCGTGTCAGTTAATGTGCTATCTCTTACATAATTGCTCTTCCTTCATGACTGTGGTTCTTTCTTCTTACCCTTCCTCCAGGCACCATACCAAAATTTCCTGCAAGTCTTGTTTTCTCATCAAAACCTCCCTCCATTAAAGAAAGTAACTGTCCCTGAGAACCCAAGAAAGAATTTAATCACAATGTGTAAGAACATCCATTGTTTAACTTCATATGAACAGAACTTATATTACAGTTTGAAACTCTGTCAATGTGGGAGCTGATGAAGGCATGTGCTCTGGTGGTGCTCACTCCGGGGTGTGTTGGGTGTCCAGAAGGGCCGGGTTCTCCTGGTTGTCCCGGGACGCCTGGCTCTCCATCGTACCCTGGTGGACCTTTTGGGCCCTAAAACAAATGCTGAATCTGTCACTCTGCCATGTCATTGTGCCAATAGCTGTTATGATAAATCACTAGATAAAAATGGACAACTTATAATAAGAGTTTTTCTTCTCTCTATACAATCAAAGATAATGCCTAGCTGGGACTGTGGGCAGTGGTGGTTAGGGAAGCACAGTTGTAATTGAAAGACTGCTGGTTTGAATCCCCGACCAGCAAGGCACCACTGAGATACCCTGAGCAAGGTACCACCCCCAAGCACTGCTCCCTGGGTGCTGAAATAGCTGCCCCTTGCTATGTCGTGATGTCACATATGGGTTAAATGCAGAAGACACATTGTGCTGTGTCAACACTCATCACAAAATTCTAGGACAAAAGCTAAGACCGTCAGCTGATTGTAATAAAATACTATGGTTTAGCTAAACACAGCATCCATCCTTCTCATAGCCACTTATCCAGTTTAATGTGCACAGGCCATAATCTCTGCTGGCAAGGTAATTATTTGCCCATCTACCACTACAGAAAAGTAACAATGACATAAGCGAAACCTAAGTGAATTCAAAAAAGATTATATTTCTTTATATTCCTTTATATAGTTATATTTCTTTAGCACATTTAAGGCACAAAGATTTTAAAAAAACTTTCGTATTTGAATATGTTTACCATACAGATGCAAGATGTATGCTGTCGGGGGCAATGCTAGGATCTTTATGACATCGGTGACTTAGCCCAGAGTCCTGATCTGTCCAAGGGTCTGCCTGCCCTTAGCCCCACCCCCAATACGTCCAAGTCACCAAAATGTCGGTACATAATGAGGTGTCATCATATTGAATTCTCTGTCTCTTTGAAGTAACAAAGACTGCAGTATTATGTAGGTTTTGGGAAACACAGCTCTGGTCTAGGGCTGTTTATGGGATTATAAAACTCAGAGCATGGCTGTGAAAACATCTGAGATAAATGAATCATTTGGGGTGCGTTCAGATACACTCTGGGTTCAGGCTTGTGACTCATCTGTGAGTTGCATTACTTGACCACAATGATGTAACAATGTGCCCAAATAAAAAATATTGTTTATATAAATGAATAGAAAATAATAAAGAAATGAAGACACATACTGGCTTTCCTGGATTTCCACGGTCCCCCCTAAATCCTTGTGGTCCTGGGGGCCCCTGTTTATTGTTAATTACAAAAAGAGAGGGTAGCTGGTTGCTGAATAGCACATGTTACAGTGACTGATTTCTTATTGCATAGAAACAGCAGTAGGAGAGGTTTTTGTAATTTCAATAATATTGTAAATCATGACATTTTGCCTTTGGATAATACAGTTGCTTTGGTGTACAATGGCTTTGATATCTCTTATCAAACTTCATCCAGTTACATATTGTCTATGTTACCCTGAAGTCTCCTGAGAGCATCAATTTGACCACCATACTGAAACAGATTAATACATTATTCACATAAAGCTTCAAATAACGTTTAAAACTATTAGCAAAACAAATTTTTTTAAAGAAAGATTACAGTAACAGGAAGCAAATCTATACACAATTAAAAAAATACATACCATTTGTCCTGGTCGACCTCTAATACCTGTAACCTAAAGAAAGCAGGCATGAGTTTTATTTTTGTACCATATTTATGCTTTTGGAAAAACGTTAACTTCAAAATTTTGATATAATAAAAGTTCTGAGTATACACTTACAACTGGAATATCTCCAGGTTCGCCTTTCTGACCCTAAGAACCAAGGTATAAAATGGCAATATGCATGAAAGTATACATTTGATGAGCATCTGTAATACTGTAAAACTGTAAAGGAATACGTATTTGTACGTGAAGATTACACCTTACCTTATACATTATGCCATCTAAAAAATAACATAGATAAATTATTTGTTAGCATTTACAGTTACAGTTATTCAGTGAGTTTACAAAACATTAGGGGCAACCTCTTATTGTATTATATTCCTATTATATAACCCCTGTTTCTCTGCAAGGTGTAGAATTTGTTACAATGGAATGCAGGCCCATACTGACCCACTATTACTGTAATATTTCATTTTTACCTAGTCTGTTGTTGTCCAGCTGACATACAGGACAGCACTCCCCCTCAGGGATGATCTTTTTATCACAGTTGGTCACGTCATCACAGAAAATGTCATCACAGAGGATGGCCCCATTGTCACATACGCAGATCCGGCAGGGCTCTGGCTTCCATATGTCCGTATTAACGTGGGTTTGCCCATCCTCCATACAACTTTGGTCATATCCTGCCAGCAAACAGCATGTGGGATGTGCACAAAAGGTCACGTTACCAGCAGCCCAGTTAGAAGTGAGCAGTTACTAGCACGTAAACATTATTTACAGGTTCTTAGTTAATGTGTAAATATAAGGAGGTGGAACTAAACAATACATCCAGAAGTACAAACAGTTACACTTCTTCTAATAATTTTATCATGACGCTTCATGATTATTTTCCTTCAATCGTACCATGATTATTTACAAAATACTAATAATTTTAGAGTACATGTTTATGAAGCTTTATGGAATTGGTTTGGTTTTATAGACCTCACAGATTTCTCTTGCAAACACAAGGTGGCACCCATACTCCTGAGCATTACCCCCCATTTCGGAAGCAGAGAGTGCATTTCAAATTATGTCATGAAATTTTATCCAGTAAAAAGCCTTTTTATCACCTTAGAATATCAGAATATCTATTTATTAATTTTAACTGGCTGAGATATGTGAAATTATGTGGTCGTTCAAGTTCTAAAAATATGTTCTAAAAATATTGTTGGTTCAAATGCAGGTAAACTTGCAGCCCTAAGGTGTGTGAGTACACTCTGTAGTGGACTAGTATCCTGTCCAGGGTGTTTCCAGCCTGGAAATATGGTTCAAATACTTCTTATCTTTAATTTTCAACATAACACAAGGGGCCCTGGTGGTGCAGTGGTTAGTACTATCGCGTAGTACTAACACCTCTAGGCTCAGAGTTTGACTTTCCTCCATGGCACCATGTATGTGGAGTTTGCATGTTTTCCCATGTCATGATGGGGTTTCCACCATGTACTCCCCCATAGTACAAAAACATGCTAAGGTGAATTGCTACGGTGTTATTGCTGTGACTTTTTATGAAATACATGAGGCAATTTTCTACATTTTCCAAAATTCCTTTGGTATTCCTTATGTTTTATATATTGTAATGTGTTTGTTAGTATTTACACAGGATTTGTGTAAAACATACATAAAAAATTATGCACAAACCCAGTTTCGCACAAATGTATGAAGCCTTTTGACAGATTCTATATGCAAATATATTTTATGTTTTTAATCCTTTATAACTTAATAATAACATTTTAGATTCCAGTGGCAGAGACACAAAGTAGTAAATGAATTCTTCACCAAAAAAAGAAAAATAAAGGAAAAATAATTCAGGCCAGTAATTATAAACATACTGCCCTGGTTTCAGGTAGTACTATCCAACACATACAGAAACTGTGGGAAATGTTCACAGCTGAAGAATCCAGCAGAGAGAACATCACTACAGTATTTACAAGCATGCTGAAGGTTAAGGTTCAGGAAAACTGCACAGTGAAATTAAGGATGTGGTGGTCAAATCTACCTCTGAGAAACCCATTTATAAAATTAACAAACCACAAAATTAAAGACATTTTATTGGGGTTTTCATGGCTTTAAAACACAAGTATTTGGTTCTTTAAACCATTGCTTACTATGAGAGTTTTTAAAATTGCAAAAGCTAGAAATTAAATGAGCAGAACGATTGACTGGTATCTCATCCAAGGTGTACCCCTGCCTTGTGTCCTGTGATGCCTGGCATGTGCTCCAAGCCCCCCCCCCACACACACACCTAACCCTGACCAGGAAAAATAGTTGGATGCAAGCATGCATGCATGGATGATGGACAAGCCCTGCTATAGTTTACCATGTGTGGAGTTCCAAAGAAAAACAATTGGCCCGATGTTGATGTATTTGACCAAAAACAGTAACAGACTGTGGTGTATGGAAATGGTAGCAGTGATAGCATCCAGAAAAGAGTTTAAGCTCTTCAGCCTTCCAGTATGTGAAGGGCAGAAAAGACAATGCATTGTCAGCATGAGTAGTGACAGGACCCTCTTTTTTGATTAATGGTCACAATTCTGCTCTTATTTTTTTCCTTTTTTCTTTCATCTTATAAATGTATTTAAAAAGGCAACTTTTGGCAGATGTTAAATTATCTCAGTAGCAGAGTTTGAACTGCCAGACTAAATAAAAATCTGGAATGTTGAAAAAGCATGTTTAGAAATACAGAAAATATCTGTATTAAGTTTACTTTTAAAGACTCTAAAATTATTTTAAGAATAAACGATTTCTGTTATGATCTTCATATCATACATACAAAGGGCTGTGCAAATTTACCATGCTACATCCTGTGCAATCCATGCATCATTCCTGTACAGCTTGCAAAGCTGCTGGGTCTGGTATAGATCTAGTGCATTGCACAACAGATTGGTTTTCATATGCAAAAGTGTCTACCAAAAATATTTATTGTATATTCTCTGCTGGCCACAACTTTATGGTGTTGCTTTGAACATTATATCTTACTTTTCAGATCCTTGTTCACAGTACTATTCCTGGAATGCAGCCAGCTCATCATAAGTGTTAACTGGTATGCTGATTGTTTTGCTCCTGGTTCTAAGGAGATGGAGCAAAATTTGTGGTGTGATTATTTTAATTGAACAAATAATAATAATAATAATGAGAGTGTATGGGGACCATATGTTACATCTGGTTCAGAATCTATCTATCAGAAGTTACTTGCAGTAGATACAGGCACATTCTGCAGCCACGCCCACCTCAAAATGGTTTCACTCAATAACCATTTACACTTGCAGTCAATCCATCTTCCTCTGATTATCATATCTTGCTCTGTCTTGGGTTTTGGTTTGTCTTTTTTGGTCTTGGCCTAGGCTCTTGGACTAACTTTCTGGTTTTAGGTTTGGTTCTGTAGGTTTGATTTTTTTCAGTTCACTCTTTGGTTACTGGTTTTAGCTGAGAGTCTTCCTATTTGTCCATGTAGACTCAATTTAAAGAGAACCATTTCAAAATACATTTCACATGGAGGGGTCAATGATAATTACCATGGTAATGACATAAACATTTCTGACTTGCTAGTCTCATTTGAATATCTCTAAATGTCTAAATGTAAAAAGATTGACAAGGAACCTTAACTTTTGATTCAAGCATAAGATTCCATTTGTGGTAACAGACAAACATGAATGTGTTTTATTAAGATCTAGGTCTGAAAATTGTTCAGAACAGCTGTTGGTAATAGAATATTCTGGCCCACATTGTGAATATAACTTTGTGTTCTGTGTTTTAATAAATGACAATCATTTATGAAAAGAGTGTCCATATGCTGACAGATTATCACCATATGTATATCATATTTACCAGAAAGGATTGTAGTTTCAGTTAATCAAAAGGTACTTATACTTTTTAAATTATTTTCATTTTGCCTGAAAAACCTGTGTCATTTTTTGTTTTAATTGTTGCAAACCTTGAGATTTTATCTGTCACATTATAGAGAGCAATAACTTGCATTTGAAGAAGGATATATAAATATGGACATCACATGCTACACTCAATAAATTAAACATTAGTCTAACTATGGTAAATATGACCATGGACTTTTTTTGTGAAGGAAAGGCAAACTTGTCAGTCTATCTATAATATTACCATGTGTATCAGAATGCAGAGACACATACTGTAAAATCCATTTGCTCCGAGACTAAGCAACCAGAATTCAAACTGCAATACCAATAAATATGTGCTCTTGTCAAGAGAAAATGTGGTGTGGTTATGTACATGCTCACAGTATTGTTCGAAACATTTCTGAGGGGTTGCTCACCACAATTAAATATGTAGGTGTACTGCATGTTTTGTCTCTGGAGTTACTTTGGAAGACAACAATATGCTTAAGAGAAAAATGAGTTTGACTGTAGATGCTCTGAAATTTGTCCCTGTATTTATAAAAAATCTTTAAAGAAACGATTATTTTATTACAATCTCAGGTAAGAACCAACTGTGCCAATAGAGAAACTGTATATATAAATGTGTAAAAGGTCATGTAAAATTTTGTCACACCGTAGGGAAATTCTAAAGGGGGGGGGGGTGTTGTCTTGCATGTGTCATAGTATTCAAACATGAAATTTAATCAATTCTTCATTAAAAGTCCTGGAAGTAGGAGAAACACACAAAGATCTCACTTAATTCCCATGTTGGTTTTAAAGATTAAATTACTATATTGGGGTAGTAAACTGTTAATTATTATTATTTTTTTTTTTAATTTATTTTGTAAATATATCTAAGTCATACATAGGCTTAATTTAGGTAATGGGGATACTTGAATGTTTTACTAAAGCATATACAAAATATTTGTTTCAATTAGTGGACTTATGTTTAAGAACTTACAAATCAGCTACTTTGTCATAAATGGCTTGCACATTACTAGGTAAGTTCATTTAGAGATCTGGAGAAATTGCACTGTATAAATTCAATTTAAACAAATTTCTTTTAGGCGAAATACTGCTATTCAAGATCATTACTGCTAGAAAAGTTTCCTTAGATTTAGGAAAAATCAGTCAACTATATGTTTCTTAGGTGAAAATTGAAACTGATATTGAGATTTTTCTGCATGTGTTTCTAGGCAGCTGAGGTGGTACTGTGAGGTAACCGAGAACAGATGAAAACAGACGCTACACCTCAGCCAGAAAAAAGTAACTCTTTCCAGTGGTATATGCTGACTCAGGGTGCATATGCTGACAGTCCTGTAAATTTGGCTTGACTAGGTGTTACTGTATCTTCATATTAGCATGACCTCAAATTCCATGTTCCTGAAATTAAGATTTAATTTGTTTTATAATGCAGATTTTGACAGATGTGTAAGCAAGGGACTTGCGAGGCTAATGTATTATATTATAGGAAGATGTTCCTGAATAGTTGTTTTTCAAGCGTAAAACCCTCCCTCAGGATACAAACAACACTGATCCAGCTAATTCATGTTTTGTAGCTGAAACATTGACATGCTGCCCCTTACTTCAACCATGCTAGTTCCTCCCAGGACCATTTTAACCAATTTTTGTGTGTTTTGCAAACTCTGCCAAAGAAACTATTTACACATCTGGAACTGATCTGCCATAATTTACTTTTAAATGTAGTTCCCACCAAACAGCTTGATGTGAAACGTTCAGCACTGAAATACAGCCAAAATGTTTGTGTCATCAAGAAATGCAGTTTTATCAATCCAGGCTATCATCCAGACTGACTGAATGATTAAGTTAGCTAAAACCACACACAGAGGTACAGTATGTTAAACCTTTAACCAACCCCTTAGTATATGTGCCCTGGTGTGGGGAGGCATCCTGTCTTGGGTGTGCCCCACCTTGTGCTCTACACGTCATGGGATTGGATGAAGGAAAAAGGAAGCCTTATATTGATTTGGCAGTTTTCTTATTTATTTCATTTTTTACGATATTGGTTTTGAACTTGATTTTAGTTATCTGTGAATTGTCTTTAAATGTAGTCTTTTGTTGTACATAAATTATACATATAATTTTGAAATGTTTGCGAGCATGTAGACAAATGCATATTTCATTATATGAGGCCCCTTCTTATAAAAATCAAGCTCAGGCTTTGTTCCCATATAATCCAAAGGTTACAAGAACTTTCTTACGTTTTTTTTTCCTCCTGCAGAAATGTTAGTTGAGATATTAAGTTAATTAAATTGCTATGCTTTCTGTTGTCCAGTAAAAAAGAATGAATTATGGTTCTATTTTATTGCTTCTTCCTTTATAAAGTCAACTGGATTTTCCAAGAGCTTTTATAGCTTCACTGAAATTTATTGTAGCAATCTTTTCTTCAACACTGGCAAAAAATATGGTATTCCAGTTAGAGCAAACTGCTGCTTGCAGTTATTTACTTCCAGCACTATCTAACCATAGTCATTTACCCCTCACTCGCCGTAAATCCTCAGGGTAGCCTTGAACAACGGTAAGCAACGGAGGTACTGTGCTGTGGGACAAGCCTTAGATGAATAGAGAACTGATTTATATCCCTGTTTTTGTCTGCCTTTTCCCTCTGCATAATTTTGACTGAAATTCTGACATGAAAATTCAAAAACCCTTAATTATTCCTAGACCTAAAGTGCTATGTACTGAAATGACGAGGTATAGCTGTGGATGATTAGGTTTTTTTTTCTTTGTTTTTTTGGTCATTTAAGCCATGCTCATTTCAAGAAGTGGGCTCTTCTATCAAGCTATGGGCTGCACCTCAAGCAGAATTATCAGTTTACTGTGAAGCAGTAATACAGCACATGAATAGGGTACAATAAGTATGAGCAAACTCAAACTCTGAGGATACTTTCATGAGTGATATTTTGCATGTGGCTATTCAAAGCACCTTATCGCACTGCTTTCACTTCTGACTGCATAATGGATGCCATAACGCAATTTGTTCTTAATCAGTAGTGCAAAAAATGACTTCAACTGCTTATCCAGTACATGACTTCAGTTAGGCTTTGTAGGTACAGCCTGGATGGGATACGTAACAGGAACACCCCTGAGGTGCCAAGCAAGCATGCTCTCCTATGTACCACCATGTAACCATCTGTTTGCTTGTATTAAATGGGGTTATCAGTTGGGGTAAATATGCTATGCTTCAGCTTCAAAATAGGATCTCATCCCTGTAAACCACTAATGTCTCAAGATTCCGGTTCGTAGTTAAAATGTGCCTTACAAAAGCTTTTTTATTACAAGGGTGGGTCTTTGCAAATAGTGCTTTGACCAGCAATACAGAGTGGAAAGGGACAGGCCTACAGTGGATATAAAAAGTGTAAACACCCTTGTTAAAATGGCAGTTTTTTGTGATGTAAAAAAGCGAGACCATGATAAATCATTTCAAACCTTTTCCCACCTTTAATGTAGGGATGAGAACCTGAGTGCAGCCATACAGTGGGTGATATCTCAGTGCCACACTAGACCGAATGGACCAGTGTGAGTTTTCCAGTGGTTACAGTACCAATACTGCCACCAACCCCCAAAATTCCCAGTAAGTTGGAAGACCTTACAGGGCTGGATGTAGAATAATGCAGGACAAAGCAATTACAGGTTAAGGGCCTTGCTCAAGGGCCCAACAGCGTAGCATCACTCCTGGCATTCACAAGATTTGAACCAGCAACTTTCCAATTGCTGGAACAGATCATAAGCCTCAGAGCCACCACTCAGCCTGTGCATGCTGCCACTACAATTCAACTGAACACAAATAGATCTGTTAAGGGGAAAAATATAAAATGTACAATAAGCTGGTTGCATCAGTGTGCACACCCTTAAACGAATACTTTGCTGAAGCACCTTTTCATTTAATTACAGCATTCAGTCTTTTTGGGTACAAACCTGCCATCAATTAAAGTGACTCTGATTCACCCCAAATAAAGTTCAACTGTCCTAGTAAGATTTTCCTGACATTAACTCAGTTGCATCCTACAGCAAAAGTCATGGTTCTCAGCGAGCGTACAAAGCATCAAAGGGATCTCATTGTTGAAAGGTATCAGTCAGGAGAAGGGTGCATTAGATAAACCATGGAACACCATGAAGACAGTCATCAAAAAGTGGAGAAAGTATGGGACAGCAGTGACGTTACTGAGAACTGGACGTCCCTCCAAAACTGATGACAAGACAAGATGAAAACCAGTCAGGGAGGCAGCCAAGAGGCCTACAGCAACACTGGAGGAGCTGCAGGGATTTCTGGGAAGTACTGGTTGTGTACCTCGTTTGACATATTCTCCATAAGTCTGGACTATGAGGTAGGGTCGCAAGACTGACGCAAGCCTTTTCTTGCAAAGAAAAACATTCAGTTCTGGCCTAACTTAGCAAAAAAAAAAAAACATAAAGTCTCCCAAATGCATGTGGGAAAATGTGTTATGGCTTCATGAACTCAGCATCACCAAAAGAACACCATACCCACGGCGAAGCATGGTGATGGCAGCATCATGCTTAGGTGTGTTTTTATTGAGCTGGAACTGGGGCTTCAATGTGGAGGGAATTATGAATATGTCCAAATGCCAGTCAGTTTTGGCCCAAAAACTTCAGGTCCCTGGTAGAAAGCTGAAGATGAAGTGGAATTTCACCTTTCAACACAACAATGACCCCAAGCATACATCCAAATCAACAAAAGGATGGCTTCACCAGAAGAAAAATTAAGTTTTGGAATGGCCCCAGCCAGAACCCAGACCTAAATCCAAATGAAAGTCTGTGGGGTGACCTGAAGAGGGCCGTTTACAAGAAATGCCCTCGCAATCTGACAGATTTTGAGCACTTTTGCAAGGAAGGGTGGGCAAATATTGCCAAGTCAAGATGTGTCATGCTGATAGACTCCTACCCAAAAAGACTGAATTCTGTAATTAAATCAAATGTCCTCCTAAAATATTTGTTTGTTTTTTAATTGAATTGTACATGTTATACATTGACTGTGGGTCATAATGTCATTTTCACAAATACCTGGCATTTCAGCAGGGGTGTGTACATTTTCTATATCCACTATATGTGCATCTATGCTCTGAATTATAATTTGCCATTAATTTAAAAGTCTGCATAATAACTCATGTGACCACACCAAAATTATAATAATAATACATAGGACATGCATAAGGTATAGACATGCCACGTGTATGGCACCATCTTCCTCAGGTCATGATCTCCTTTATTTCCATGTTTTCCCGGTTGCCAAACTGGGCATCCACAATGCTCATGTGCTAAAAGAGTGAGTCCTCAGCCTCTATGCCAAAGACCTATCGGTGCATTCATTCTCTCCCCACACATCTGCCATTCATAAAATGCAAGCTGTGCTTCAACAAAGGATAGTTTTGAAACAGACTCTGCAGATGTCAATGATTCTTTAGGTTGAGGATAACTTAGTTCATAAAGATCATGACCAGAAAATCTACTCAACCTGCAAGCAATAAAACAATGTCATGCTGAAGTTTTAAAACCTGTAGTCACTGACAGATATAGATGCAAATGTATACTCAGCTACATTGAGGTATTTCCCCACTTCATTTTAACAGTGCAATCCTGTTATAGTTGTGCATAATGCCACATGCATTGTAACAGAACATTCCAATGATGAAATTTGAAGTGTAAATCATAAATTGTCTAATCTGAGCAAAACCCTTCCACAAGAAAAACATGGCCAAATCATGTTTGCTTTGTGCTATGATTTCACTTGCAAATCCAATAATCACAGCTGAAAACAAAAACTTTAAACCTTTAACAGGCAGCCTGAACTACGAAACTGTTGAAAACAAATGTCTCTACTGCCAAATAGATTACATCATATAAAATTTGCATATTACCTGTAGGAAAACATGATATATATTAAATACATGCATGCTGTATATAATATAGAAGAAACCACACAAAACAAGTCGCTTACCACTAATTGGATCCTGGCATGTTACAAGTATAACTTGAAATACAGAAACAGCGATAAATAGATAAACCCTGTCATGCACAAAGCTCTTCATGTCTGTAAGACATGAGCTTCTCCTCTGTCCAAAGAGGGGGAGAAAGGAGGGAGAGGAGTTGTTCACTGCACCATGAAGTCAGTGTGTAATCCTGTCCCTTGTAGAAGCAATGAGACCCAGCCCATCCTTTTTTCTGAGTTGCAGCTTTAAGCAAGAATGCTGGCAGCAGTGCTTCCTCCTCCTTTTGTGCGAGTGCTTTAATAACAACAATCCACTCGCACACATCTGTAACTTTCAGTGCTTGCTTCAGTTTTATGGTAGAGGAAAACAATGACTACAACAGACAATTCTAAAGATTAAAAATAGTATTGCGTTGTTTCAACTTAAGTAGTTTGCAAAGTATGACCACAAGAACATTGGAAGTAACAAGAACTGGAAATATTTTTATGTGAGTCATTTTTGGTGAAATAGTACAATACTTTGCTAGGATTTATCTGTATATACCAACCATTTTTACTATCTATCTATCTACCTATCTATCTATCTATCTATCTATCCTTTTCAAGATGCGCTGCAGTTCTAATGTTTCAAAGCAGAAGAGCAGACAAGGCCTTATATATATATTACTTCAGACCCAATAGTTGGATCATTACGGTTCACCGACATTATGCAGCAATAAAGTGATGTCAGCTGAGTACCTGAATCTACTGAATGGCCAGGTTATCCCAGCAATGGATTTTTTCTTTTCTAATGACATGGGCATATTCCAGGCTGATAATGCCAAGATTCATTGGGCCTTAACCCCATAATAGTCTTTGAGATGCACTGAAGATTTTACGGAGTGGTTCAACCCACCTATCATCAATACAAGATTCATTTCTCTTGATGAGAAATGAATGCAAATCTGGATGAAAAAAATGCTGAGATATTGCATTAGCACGTGGAAGCAATGCATTGACGAATGTGCACCATAATCACACCTGAAGGCAAAATATATAATATACACAGGCACACACATTTGGTTTCTATCCAAATCTTACCTCATTTTCTGTCTTTGATCTATCAGCTATTGGGCATGTATGAATAACACATGCATGGCACCTTGAGAGAAATTTTAAGGCCAAATATCTATCCATCCAATGAAATTTTTCATAATTGTAATTATTTTCCCAGGACAGGATGACAATGAGCCTTGAGCATACCAAGCATGGGGCGTAAGGCAGGAATACTCTGGAGAGGACGCTAACAGTCACACACTTTGGCCAATTTAGCAACACCAAATGCGACCATGTGTTTTTGGACTGCCGAAGAAAACCACTTCAAAAACAGGGAGAACACAATTTAAACAAAATAAAATGGTCACTATTGTTTTATAGAATTATTAAGGCAAGGTCTTAAACTACTCTTCTGTGGCTTAAAAATACATTTCGTTCATTTTCTGCAGTTTCTTTCCTAAAGAAAACTACCAAATAACTTGGTAAGTCATAAATTACACCACTACTCTTGTCCACACACTAACATTAGGTCACCATTTTGTAACTGATTCACCATTAATTTACAACATTACCAAAGGAAATAGCTGAGGTTTATATCTATAGCATTAGATGAACTATCATAATATGGCACTGGTTACAGCAAAAAGTTTGCAGCCTATAAGAGGAAACAGCAGTTTACCATGTTATCAAGGTACTACAAGAAGCAGGTGATTTACTTTACAAAACAAAGCAAATCTTTGGAGACCCAGCAGAGAAGGAAGGCAGCTGTTCTTCTCCAGCCCTGCCCATAAAATGCTGGGGCCCTCAGCCAAGTCAACTGTGACTGCAGCCAGAACTGTAAGGATCAGTTGTGTTTCTGCTTAAGGGAGGGAAATGGCTGGCTATGTTAAGCTGTCCTGTCAGCAGGCCAAAAAATTTGATCATCAGAGAGTGTGGCCACAGGGAGTGCAGAAACATTATGAGCATACATCAGAATAATTTAGTGCCAATTCTATGTTTTCCTGCCACCCACAAGATGTTCTAAGTCCTGTTGAATACAAATTTTACAGAAAAAATACAGAAAACACAGATCTGATTCATATGGTTCACTGTGGTGGTGGAGAGGCATTTAGTATTTACGAAAGTGTTCCTTGAACTTATACTCCATAGTTGTGGTGACCATAAATTGTATTGTTTAAAATGCTTGCAGCAATGTAGACAAAACAAAAAAAATGATGAAGAAGTTGAAGGAAATGCATGTTTTGAAAGAAATATGAAACATGTGAATGTCCTTCAGGAGGATTCGGGATGGTGACAAACACTGAACTTGAACTGTACCACCCATAATACAGAAAGAGACTTTGATAGAACATGCTGCCTGGACTCCAGCCATTAAAGATCAAGTATGGACTAGCTCCTTGACATTCCTACTGTATCACAAGGAAACCATAAGCGACGAGGACTCTTATGATAATGGATAATGGAGAGTAAGGAAAACTATTATAATGTCTTCCTTTGATTACTCTAATTTGATCAATTACTGAATGGCCTTTGAAATATCATTTGGTGTATTGTAAAGACGTTTTTTTGTACTATTACATTCCCTGTGCCTTGAAAGTTCTTTATTTTATTTTTTTAAATGCTCCCAGTTTCCAGTTCATGAAAATTTAAAACCACGTTGGACTAAAAATGTCACAATAATGCATGGATATTGTTGAAGCTTCCTATATTTATAGGAGAGGCAGTTTCAGAATCAGAAACACTAATATATTGATGTACAATGTGGAAAAAAACTGAATACTTATTATACAATTTAAAAATCATTACATTCTGATGTAATGATTTAACTTGATTTTTCCCCTTATGCTTCATAAAAGTAATTAAAGTAACAAAGAAATACTCACATGGTACAATAGCTACAAGGTTGTGTCTAATAATTTATGGAAGAACTGAGGTTGAGTTAGTTGGCAGAGGCAAAATAGATTCATGTTGGGTCCTGCTCTGTACCTCAGGTATGCTGTAGTCATGCTCAGACTTCTTGAATAGAACTCATTTACTTATTTTTCTTTTCCAAGAAACATGAATAAAAAAATAAGAGTAAACTGCACAGAAAATTATAATTTCAAATTTTTAGCAGTGTGATACAATTCCTTTTTTTAGAAAAAAGGTTTGAAGTGGAAGTACAGCATTAGAAAATATTTATGAGCAGCAATATCACCACCATTGTGTGCAAGTTTTATAGAACAGTAAAGATTTCCAAATAATCCCAATATGAGTCTAATAAAGCAGCCAATTTAAAACTTAGTGTTGGCACAGCTGTTTGCCACCCCTTGTGTATTGTTCATCAATGCAGGCACTGTACAGTGCTCAAACGAGGTATGGGCTGTTGGTGGGTCTCTTGTGGGGGTAGGATTTGTGAAATGGAAAACAGCCAGATGATTAGCAAATCACTTCACTTTTTTATTTTTCTCATGATTTCATTTTCAAACAAAACTAATGGAATTTTAAAAAAGCATTTAATATTAAAGGCAATTAGCTGCCTGTATTTCATCAAAGTATGGTTCCAATATATTCACAAAGCAAAGAAAAACAAGCTATTCGCATACTGAAATGATCATGATCATTACTTTAAAGAATAAGTCCATGAACATAAATGTTCAAATGATATGCATAATTTTAGACTGTAAGATGTAAGACTGTGAGATGTTGCCAAATAGGAACACCAAGTTATTTTGTGATAAAGAGTTATATTTTTATATTGTATGCTAAACTTAAAAATAAGGCTTTTTCATTACATAATGAATTACCCTTGAATTTCTGACATGAGGTCAATATTTTTTTGACACTTACTTGGAACAGAATAATATATTTTCTTCACACAGTTTTAGCATCTTAGATTTCCTGAAGGCATTTCTGGGAGTAGATATTTTAAATGAATATTCAAAAAGTGACTGTGGAGACACCAAGCAAAAAAGGGGGGCAAGTCACTCATTTGAAATGTGTGTATCAGTGTGTCATAAATTTCACAGGTAAAGAAAAGGGAGGAAAATCAAAGCTATTTTTATTTAATTTACTTTTTTTTCAGCAGACTTCTATTGTCCTGCAAGACAGATTATTAATCTAAATGCATGTGTAGTTTGACAATAAAGAGCATCATGAACATTTCAGTAGTATATTTGTTTATTTGTAATAATCTATACTAATACTAAAAAAACATATAAATTGTTTGTTTTTGGTTGAACTCAGTAGGTTTCTAAAATGGTAAGACCAAGCATTCCAGTGCTGTTATACTTCTTGTGTTCATATGAGGCCAACATCTGCAAATTTTGTATCTGCTGCCAGCTTCCTTTCAGTCAATGCTGACCCTCAGATACCTGTTCCAGCACAGACTTGCAGCTAATCCTCTTAATATAGTTTGGAAGAGGAAAAAAAAAACAGTATAGAGTGCTACTGCCTTTTACGGAATAACATACGTTACGGAGTTCTGTTGCCATTTAAACACATTTAACTGTCCAAACTGAGGAAAAGTGCACTGTACTGTATGTGTGAGATCAAAGTGCCAGGTTAAACTTATAAAATAAAATATGGCCAATAAGCACCGGATACTCTACACCAATAAGCGAAATTGAATGAAGTGGGACAAAAAGTGCTCGAAGACTGGTTCAATGTAACATTGCTGTTATTTTTCTTGCAAAATTGAATGAATAACTGTATCTCACCATTATAATCACTAATCACAGTGGTTATATTCTGATAATAAATCATTTGGCTAAACAATGAGTATACCACGGATAGCCACAAAATAATATTTAATCTGATATAATGTGGGTTAAGTGTGTTAACCATGAATTACTTCATTACACTTTGAAATATGGAACAATATCTTCAACATAACAGAGGTGCTGAAATCGTGCTTTATTGAAGTTACAATTGTTAAAACCCAAAACATTGGTAATTACTGCTATTTCTAATCATTCTGTTTGATAAAATCAAAGCACAGACATCATTGAAATTTCAGAGTTTAACACAGCAGATGACATTGCTGTGGCACAATTCTTTAATGAATGCCTTCACTACTTAAAACTTTAACACTAATACTAACATACAAAAACAGATATACATGCACATAAAACTAACCAACAGTCCTTTAAGAGGAAACACTGATTCCACAAGTCTTATGGCCAGATGTTGTTTTTAGTAAATTAATTGAAACAGACCATTGACAGAAATTATATTCATCATATTCTATAACACACAAAGTGCAGGCCGCTCACACTTTGAGCATGTCACAAGAAATGGTGGTTTGACACAGTCAGTCTGAACACAAGGCCCAGTTGTGCAGCTTACATGAGGGTAAAATGCAAACAGCACTCAGGGTCTTATGCACATGTAACATTTCTAATACTAATATTGCAGTCATACAATGTATAACATTGTGTCAAGGAGCTGACCAAAAAACTTCAACAGGGAGCCTCTGTACCTGTTGAGGCAAAATTAAAACTTCAACTTATTGTTGAGGCACATTATTTAGTTTTGAATGTTCTATCGCTTTCCAGGATATGCATTTCATGTATATGTGTGTATATAAGATATATAAGACACACACACACACACAAAACTCCTGGTCAACAATTGGTTTCATTAGATTCATTGACGCTGCTTACATTTCTCATAACTGACAAATCCAGCTATATACATTATGTACATATTGCAAATGATGCACAAAATTCTGGCAGTTCTTCAGTATGGCACATTTTATAATAACTACAGCTTAAGTCAATTTTAAGGATACTCCGATATTTGAATGATTGTGTGTGTGTGTGTGTGTGTGTGTGTGCGTGCGTCTGTGTGTATTAGCAAATAATGACATTTACTGTTGCAGTGTCAGAGCCAAACTCATTGGATAGTTTAAGGGTGTAAGATCCAGCATCATTTTCTTTCACACTAGTGATGATGAGGGTGGTGAGATCCTCAGTGGTCTCAATATTGAGCCTGTCACTTTCCTCTGTAGAGGGTAATGTAATCCCTGAATGTGTCCACTCAATCTCAGGCAGGGGTTCTCCAGAGAAAACACAGGCTACAGTAAGAATCTTTCCCTTCTCAATGCAGATCTCTTCAGGAAGTGTTTTGATTTTTGGTGGTAAACCTGTTGCAATGATAAAAGTTAGTCTTAACATTTATTTGGGAAGACTAGTATTGTAGGAAGGTTATAGGTTGTTAATCTTACCTTGGGTAATGGCTCCTTTAGAGGACCCCTCTATTTGTAAATGGCTTGACATTTCCATTATACTGCTAGAGCTCAATGCTATTTCCGCTGTCAAAGACTGCGTGCTGTACGCAGACGCACTTGCAAATTTCATTTCGGTTAAGCTAGTGCTTCTGAAGGAGGTCTCCTGCATGGAGGCAGCCATGTGGACTTCCTTCGCGGAGAAACGTCCAAGCATACTAGCAGCCAATTCATCTTTTTCTAAAAGTACACTTTTATCAGGTTCTTCAGTCAGCGCTGTAAAAATACATAAAAAACAGGTGAACCCAAAAGAATGATTTAAATGGATAGTCAGTCTACTTGCAAATATCTTCTTGTTATGATGTAGCATGTCTAACAACATGTACATGCCAATCCATAACTCATTCTGTCTGTTCTGTGTTAGTCAAGGATAAAATAAACAGTACGGCATAATGTTTTCCTGTGATCCTGATCAGGTTAAGCAGTTGGAAGATAGACGGATGGCAGATTATGGACTGATAATTTTTCTTTTCTATTTTGATACTAATTCATTTATTTGTTCTAATTAAGAAACATAATGTTATTCATCTAGGCCCTTTTGGCAAAACTTCGGCTCTGTCTTATAGGATTTCCTTTACTTCTAACTTTCTCCCAAATGCCCATCATTTGCAGTTGTTAACCTATCCTTACTCTCCATTACAATAAAGTACTCCCAATAATTTCATGCTAACTCTGCTCAATACTTTTCCACAACATTGTATTTTGGCATTTTATCCCCTATACAAACCCTATGAGTTTAGTCATTATGAGCATAGTCAAGGAATTCATCAAGAAAAACCTTACCAAGTACATTTAATGATGCAGTAGCTGAACATTGTCCATGAATATTCTTTGCTTTTATTGTATATTTCCCACTGTCTCCAGTAGACGCCTCTTTAATCTCTAGTGTATATATATTTTTAGAATGACTCTCTTTTAGGTTGGATGTCCACAATACCTGAAAAAGAACCATTATGAGTTATTTTTGAAAGTTTTTTACCCCAGGTAAAAATGCATTTTCAGTAAAGTTTGCTACCTACCTCAACATTGTCCTTAAGCCATTCAATTTCTACAGGGGAACCTTCATGTAATTCACATGTGAAAATCACATTTTGTCCTTCTTTGACATTCTGAGACTTTGGTAGAATACAAAATGAAGGTCGTCCTTCAGGTTTTGCAGAAAGGGTTGTATGAAAGTGACATTTTACAATTCCACTTTCAGTTTTAGCTTCACATGTGATTGTTCCCTCTTCATGCTGACTGATATTCTTGATGGTCAAAGTTTGATCATTCTCAGACATCCCATATGTATAATCTTCTGAATTAACCAACTCGTTTCCATTAAGGAGCCATTTTACACAAAATACTCCAGGGATTTCTGCTTTCAGAATAAGGGACTGACCCTCAAACGCTGTTACCTGGCTATGAGTTACTTTAATTTCTGTGTGAGATTGAACTTCTTCATGAAAAATCTCTGGTTTTATTTGCTCTGTCACCTTCTTCAGTATATGAGACTCTGAAGGAGCCTCTTTCTGAGTTTCTATTTGCGATTCTTTATTGGCTGCGAGACTTCCTGAGGTTGGCTTTGTTATGGAGATGTCTGTTTCCTTTTCATCTAAACATTTATTTTCCTCCAGAAATGTTGAGATTTTTTTCAATATATTTTGAAACACTTGGCCAACAAATGAAAATGATGTTTTGGACACCCCTCCTTCAGAAATAATTTCACAAGTATATTCTCCTTGGTCACTCTCAGTAATATCACTGATATTCATACTGCAAAGGCCATCAGTAGAAGTATGGAAATAGTAGTGCCTATCCTGTGTCAGGTTAATTCCATCTTTGTACCATATTACTGTGTCTGTAGAACCTTCAACAACACAATACATAATTATTTTGTCCTCAGAAGCCTTTGCATTAAGCTGATTTACAATCTTTGGAGGCTTTTGCACTTCTTGAGATTCTTCTTCTGGTGGGAACTGAACCTTCACTGGAGATAAAGATGGTTCAGGAGGTGTTTTTACAACAGATGATTCTTCAGGTGACTTATAAGAATCTGGGGATGAAGCATCTGAAATGTCTAAAGGTTTCATCTCAGATTCTGAAGACTTAGTCCTTGTTTTTGTGTCTGCAGATGACTCGACATGCTCTTTGGTGCTGGCTGACACTGGTGACTTGGATGGAGAAACTGCTATTTTCTCTTCATCAGTTGACATGCAAATTGTTAGTGTAAATTCCACCTCTTCATGGCCATCCGAATTCTCTACAACTACTGTGTAGTTGCCTTCATCAGATAACTGTACTTTCATTATTTCAAAAGCTGACTTGTACTGTGATGTGATGATGTGGTAACGGTTAGATGAGACAATTTCTTGACCTGCACGCCTCCAGGTAACACTTGGTGATGGATCGCCATCTACATCGCAAATAAATTCAACAAACTGTCCCTCTTGTACCATTAATGATTGAGGTTTTTTAAGTATTCTAGCTGGCAGAATTGTTTTCACCTTCTCTTGTGGAGTTATTTTCTCTAGTGCTGTAGTTTTCTTTTCAGTTGAAGCATATTCTTCACATGAACTTACTGGATGCATTTCACTCAGCTCTAATTTAGTTTCCTTCAACACTATAAGGGTTTCAGATGCAGAAACTGGTTTAACAGAGGACAAATGGTAAAAATCAGTCTTGGTAATTTCAGGAACAACAGCTGGGAGAGATTCCTCATCTTTGTAATGGGATGAATATGCAGAATATTCACCTCTTGAAACATCTAAAGTGCCATAATCTGAGGCCTCTCCCTTGTAGTTTGTGCAAACAACACGATAGGTGCCACTGTCCTCTTGTTGGCAGTCAAGTACCTCAAGAGACAGAACTCCACTTATGTTTGTAAAACAGAATTTGCTACTCTCTTGAATCTGCTTTCCATTGTGGTACCATTTAATTTCAGATTCTGGTTTGGCTTGCACATTTAGAGTAAATTTGGTTTTCTGGCCACAAGGCACACGATGAGAATGCATTCTGACAGTTATGCGTGGGGCATGGTCAAGGCTGAAAGGTTGCTGAGTCACAACTTCATATTTTCTTTCAGATTTCAGAGCAGCCTTTTTTGCCGCATATGTGGCCATTATGTCAGTTGTTGTACAGTATGTTTCTCAGGTAATAATAATTCACCTAAAATCGGACTACTGGTGCGTGTTCTCTCAGAAATCTTTGATATCCTTTCTATTGTTTCACTCTCTTCCTCTCTAGCTTGAAGTGTACTGCCAGATTGTACATTTCCAGATAAGGGATGCACTAATTCACCATGTGAAGGCAATAAAGACCTACTAATTACTTGTGTAAAGGGGGAAGGTAACAAAGCAGATGGATATTCAGTTTTTTCCATTTTTTCTTCAATTAATGGTGAAACGTGAACCTTACTTTTTTCTTTTCTTGACAATTGGATTTTCTCATCAAACTGCATGCGCTTCATCTCACTTTTGTAAGCACAATGTCTCTGCATTGAAGCTATTGGACGAAGAAGTTCTTGATCTTCTTTGTCTTCAAGCACTCTTTGGTTTTGTCTTGGAGGTCTATATGTCACCTTATCATGGCGTTGGCGCAGATCAATATAGCTTGGTCCAGTTTCATACTTAGAGGGAATATGATATGAGTCATACGTTTCAACATCTTCTACTTTCTTCTCCTCAGATGTCATTTTCTTTGATGGGAATTGACGCAATGAAGACAATTCAAAGTCCACAGAACTGAAAGTAGAACCTGAGAAGCCAAGCTGGAGCTCCTCCTCAAAGCGAAGCCTTTCTTCTTCAGTTTTTTTCATTGATAAATAGTCTTGAACAGGCAGAAGAAACTCTTCATCTGTGAGATCACAGAGGGACCTTCTTCTTTGCCTATAGTAAACTTCAGATTCTGGAGATGATGCACGATATCTTCCTGGCCTTACAGTTTCCAAGTCATCTTGTGAAAACTTAGGAATGCGCCATTTAGGCTTGTACTGATCCTTGATTCTTGGAAGTGGCACAACATAGTTCTGCTCCCACTTTGATAAACTAATGCGTTTAAGCCTCTTCTGAACAGGTTTTTCCATTCTCTCAGGCATGTCATACTGATCCCGGATTTTCTTATACCATTTCATGTCTGAATAAGGCACAAAATGTTTGATTTCCAGGTCTTCTTCCAGGGTTGTTGGAGCATGGACACGAGGTTGTGGAATTTCATATGGCATATGAAGTCTCTTGTCCTCTGCTCTCATCTTTCCTTCTTCTTTTTCCTTTTTATCAACAGCTTCAATCCTGTCTTTCTTTGTTGATATTTCTGGTTTATGCATAATTAATGCTTCTCTTAAAGCCTCTTGTGCCACTGGAGTAAGTGGAATAACTTCACTGCCAGAAAGAATTTGCAACAGTCTCACCTTCTTCTCAATTTTTTTCTCCTCAGGACATGTCTTTTTCTGTTCTTCAGTATCATATTCTTTCTTGACATGAGTGAGACGATGTACCTTTAATGCGGCTTGACAACTTGCAGATCCAGCGGAGTTTGTAGCAATGACTCTATAGGTACCAGAATCTTCAGGAAGTGTATCTCTGACATGTAGAACATAATAATCAAGCCCTTCATGAATAACCTCAACTTGTGGTCCAAATGCTAATGGCATTCCATCTTTCTCCCACTTCAGCGAAGGTGACCCTGAGACTCTCATTTCAAAGCGGATACTTTGACCCTCTTTGCACTCTGCATTTGCTAGCAAGCGCTTGAACATTGGCCGTAGTGTATTATCTGATGGTGCTGGGCGAGGTGATACAGTAAGACGTGCCTTGCAACTGTCATCTCCAAATTTGTTGCGGGCTAAAACTGTGTATTCACCATCATCCTCTGTTTGTACATTGTGAATTATGAGCTGATACAGACCTTTGTCATTTATAAATGTATATTTTCTGTCATTATCCCCTGGTAAAATCTTTTGCCCAGATTTTAACCATGTAACCCGAGGCTCCGGATGCACAGTTATTGTTACTGCAAAACGCACATCCTCACCAACGTAAGCAGCCCGATTGTATAGAGGTAAAGTAAATTCAGGGGGTCTCTGAAGCAGTCTTTCTGTATCCACCCTACGTTTTGCTTTCTTTACTGTGCGTGCAAAAAAGAAATCAGAATAAGATCTTACATTTTTGACAAATAGCTCTGCATAGGCACTGTCTTCACCATATTCATTAATAACTTTGCACCTATATGTCCCATCATCTGCTCTGCTAATATTTTCGATAGATAAGATAGTTACTCCTTCATCATAACTAATTTTATATTTTTCGCTTTCCTCAATTTGTCTAACTCCACAGTACCAAGTCACTTCTGTGCTACTGTCATAGTTCTCAATGTGACAGACAAATTTTGCATGCCCGCCTTCTTCAGAAACAGAATGCTTAATCTGACCAGCTCGTGGGCCATGTTCATATGGTGCAACTTTAACTTTGCTCACTGTGACTCCTCTTTGACTTCTTAGAGTGCCGCCTCTAGCAACACGAGCAGCTGAAATAACAACATTCCATTCCTTTTTCACTAAGGTCTGGTAATATCTTTTGTGTCTTGTTGTCTTTATAGCTTTAGAATTGTATTCTTCTATATTTTTTCGAAGCCAGGGATGTTCCAAAGCTTCAGAAGCAGTCATCCGATGTTTACGCTCCTTAGTCAGAAGACGGTCCACAAAATCTAATGCTTCAAGACTGGATATCTTAAGAGTCTCTTCATCAAAAATGTATTCAGCATTTGAAATATTTTCAATTGTTTGCTGATAAGTATCTGCTATGAATGGATTAAGTCCACTAAGAAGTATGTACACTAGGACACCAACTGACCACATATCAGTTACAGTGCTAACCATTTCATTCCGGTGGATTTCTGGTGCACAATATTCTGGGGCAGTAAACTGGATCCTTATGGTTTCCCCCGGTGTAAGGTATTGAGCCTGGCCCATCTCAATTATCTTGATGTTAGAGCTACTACTTTTGGTGTAGACAATATTTTCAGGCTTAATGTCAAAGTGCCCATAGCTCTTACTATGTAGAAACTCAAGAGCCTCACATAACTGTCTGACATACGTTACTATTTCTCGTTCTGAAAGTTCAAAGTTGGCTGCCCCAATACGTTCAAATATATCCATTCCTGAGGTAAAGTCATGTATCATGACTAATTCTTCTGGACTTTCAAAGGACTCATGAAGACACAGGAAATTCTTGTGTTGAGCAACATTAAGTGTAGCAATTTCTTTCTTCACCAGTGCTTGATCTGCACCTTTTACTTTGACAAATTTAGCCATGAATGTCTTCTGTGTACTGTTTTCGACACATCGGTGGACAATACTGAAGTGCCCACGTCCTAGTTCCTCTGCAATCATGTACTTATTATGCAGAACTTCAGTTTCTGAATGTAGTGCTTTACGCTTTATGACTTCTCCTGTGTCGTCAACTTCCTCATCATAGCTCAGTGCTCTTGACTTATCTTCTTTTGTTACAACTGGATCAGTTGGTTCAGATGGCTCACTTTGGCCAAATTTATTTTCTGAAATGACGCGGAATTGGTAACTTGTTTTTCCAAACAGGTTAACAACTGTATAATGAGTGTCACGAGCTTGTGCTACACGAATCCATCTCTCAGCTGTGGTAGCGCATTTTTCCACTATATAGTTAGTGACTTTACTTCCTCCATCATTAGCGGGGGCACACCAATTCAGAGTGACAGAATCCCTAGACACATCACTGACTTTGAGACCTCTTGGTGGATCAGGTACATCTGCAACATAAAGTTCCACTGTCTGTTGATCAATGCCAAATCTGTTCTTTGCGCAAACAACATAGAAACCGGCATCCTTCCTCTCAACTCCATTGGGGAATATTAGTGAAGTAAAAGATCGCGTTACAATAACTTGATAGTTCCCATTGCTATCAATGAGGTCTTGTCCCTTTTGCCATGTTATTACTGGGTCAGGTTTGCCACTGAATGGAATCTTGATACTAATGACTTCACCACGAAGGGCAGGAATAGATTCTTTGTTTTGTATATGCTTGGGCAAGTGAATCTTTGCAGGAACTATGGAGAAAAGCAAGATAAATTTATCAATTACTGCAGCACTAAAAAAAATGTTGGAAGAAAACTACACATATTTATGAATTACTTACTTTCAACATCAAGTGAAACATTTGCAGAAATTGAGCCTCCTTGGTTTGTGGCTCTGACTTGATAGACAGTGGAATCCTCCTCATCAGCAGCAGATATGACAAGCTGATAATAACCACCTTTGCGTTCCTGGACTTTAATTTTTTGTCCATCAGGCTGAATTTCTTTGCCACGCTTGTACCATTTGACAACAGGTTTAGGCTGTCCACTGATCTTGCAAACAAAAGTTGCATTGCTCTTGTATTTAACACTCATGTTTCTTAATTCCTCCTTAAAGGCAGGTGTGTGAATAGCTACATCTGATTTTGGAACAACACGGGCAGACACTTCACTATAGTCACTTTCTCCCCATAGACTGTCACATTTAACACGGAATTTGTATTCTGAGTTTTCAACAAGCCCATTTACAGTGTATACTGTTTGATGGATTTCATCTGTAGTTACTGAGATCCATTCATTCTCTTTTTCACATTTTTCCAGGCAATAATTTTTTATTTTAGAACCTCCATCATTCAGCGGTGGTATCCAAGACACAATACAAGAATCCTTTGTCACTCCACTAACAACCAGATTTTGGGGATTTCCAGGTTTCTCTGTTAAAACAAAATGATCAAAAATGATCCTCAAAAAAAGTTATCCTCAGGTTTATAATAGATACATATCACTTTCCATAACCATGTGGTATGATTGTACTTACCTAACTGACTTTTAATAATGACCACAGAAGGAATCTGTAATGGATCACTCACTCCATATTGGTTTTGAGCAGAAACACGAAAGTAATATCCGGCACCTTCATTGAGATTTGGAATTCGACAAGATGTTCCAGAGACTGATGATGACACAAGATTCCACTCTTCACTAGAGGTATCTTCACACTTCTCCACAATGTAGTTTGTAATCATTGCCCCACCATCATCTGCAGGTGGTTTCCAGCTAATGATCACAGAGTTCTTTAGCAGGGCTTCAACAATTATTGGTCCTTCAGGTGTACCTGGTTTATCTAATGAAATCAATAAATATATATAAATAATACAAATATGCATACATATCCATCATCCAACTTGCTACCCAGTACAAACTTCTGAGGAGCCCATGGGCAATTAACCTAACTGTATATCTACACACACACACACGCACCAACATGTGAACACAAAAAGCTCTGGAAAAAAATTAAGTGACCACAGTAAAATTTTAAGTTTCACTCATTTCTGGCAGGATTTTGGTTGTTCCCAGTGTCTCAGGTTTGAAGTCGTTCTTGTTTATGTTACGGACGCGGTACAGGCGAGCCGGAAAGCAGGCAAGCTGAGCCGGACTGACAGGCAAACGGGGTTTATTGAGTACAGACAGGCAGACAGGGTCAGGTCCAGGCACTACGTCGGACAACGTCAATGACAGAACTCGGGAATACAGGTACAGACGCCGACTAAATACACCAGGCGGGTAGGAAAGAACAAGGAACAGGTGATGACAATCGGGTAGCCACACAAGGTAATGAGGGGGGCGTGGCACACACGAGGATCGGACGAGCTGGACGTAACAGTTTACTGCTTTGTTAGAAATTTCAAGCCTGAAAGCAACCTGCTGTTTAGCTTTCTCCCAGCAGGACCAGGATTAAACCAGGACTTAAAATTAATTTATATATACAGTGGTACCTCAGTTCTCAAACTCATTAGAACTCGAATTTCTTAAAAGTCGAACCAACCAGTTCGAAAAAAAATTACCTAGAACTCGATCTGAATCTCAGAAGTCAAACCGTGAGCGCCGACCTACAGTAAGATAACTTGTACGTGTGGGGAAATGAGTCACGCGGCACGTCTCTCAGCGGAAACAAAGGGTAACGCTTCAGTCTCAGCCTCGCATTCACTGTGATAGCATTGTGCATGTTTACACTAGCTGAATACATATATTTAGACAGTAAAAATACATTTAGAAAATGATAGACAGTAACAGTAATTATTATTATATAATAAAATACATTTAAAAATAAAGATTTCTTACTAATTATTTTAAAATTAATAATAAACCATTAATACATTTAATCATAATAATATTGTCGTGCCCAGTGGGGACAGAACGGGGACGGAACGGGGACGAAGGCGCAGACGTCAGGGTATCGGGGAATACGGGGTTTAATTACAGATAAGGCAGGCAAAACGCAGACGGACAATACAATGACTGGACTGGGGAAACAAACTGAAACGCGGACTAAATACAGAGGACTAATGACAACAACCAGAAACAGCTGATCACACGGGGATATCGCACGGGGATTCCACACGGGATTAACGAGGGGGCGTGGCACACGGAAGGAGCGGACAATCGGGGCATGACACATTGTTTTTTTTTTTTACTTTACACATTGTTTGGCTACATTTATTTTCTCACTTTAAAAATTACTGTTTTGATAAATGTGCTTAAATGTCTTTAGTACAGTATATGCTTTTCTTGTTTTGTCCGGTTCATTTTGTGTTTAAATGCTAAAAATATTTATATATATATATATATTTCGGTGTAATTTGGGGCCGGGAACCAATTAATTGGTTTTCCATTATTTCTTATGGGGAAAATTCGATCAGAACTCAAACTTTTTAGCATTCGGTCCGGAGTTCTGAACGGATTAATTTTGAGTTCTGAGGTACCACTGTGTGTGTGTGTGTGTGTGTGTATATATATATATATATATACATACACACACACACACACACACACACACACACACAGTGGTACCTCGGTTCTCGAACTCACTAGAACCCGAATTTCTAGAAAGTCAAACAAACCAGTTTGACCTAGAACTCGATCTGAATATCAGAAGTCGAACCGTGAACGCTGACCTAATATAAATTGTACGCGCCAGGAAATGAGTCATACTACAATGCAATTCTTACTTGAATGCCTTCTTCACAGGCTGGACGATTAACCAAATAAAGCAGCGCAACATTACAGTAACTAACAATAAATAAACCACTAACTTACGTGTACTATTAGAGCATTTATGTCATAAGAACATAAGAACATAAGAACTATACAAACGAGAGGAGGCCATTCGGCCCATCGAGCTCGCTTGGGGAGAACTTAACTAATAGCTCAGAGTTGTTAAAATCTTATCTAGCTCTGATTTAAAGGAACCCAAGGATTCAGCTTGCACTACGTTATCAGGAAGACTATTCCATACTCTGACTACACGCTGTGTAAAGAAGTGCTTCCTTAAATCCAGTTTGAAATGTTCTCCCGCTAATTTCCACCTATGGCCACGAGTTCTTGTATTTGAACTAATGCTGAAGTAACTATTCGGTTGAACAGCATCCAAACCTGTTAGAATCTTATAGACCTGGATCATGTCCCCCCTCAGTCTCCTTTGCTTGAGGCTGAACAGATTTAGCTCAAATAACCTTTCCTCGTATGACATTCCTCTAAGACCAGGAATCATTCTTGTGGCCCTACGCTGCACCTTTTCTAAGGCCGCTATGTCCTTTTTAAGATATGGTGACCAAACCTGTACACAATATTCTAGGTGAGGTCTCACCAAGGAATTGTATAATCTTAGCATTACCTCCCTTGACTTAAACTCCACACACCTGGAGATGTACCCCAACATCCTATTGGCCTTTTTTATTGCATTCATTTAAACTTTATTTTACCAGGTAAATTAACTGAAAACCAGTTCTCACTGCTTTACATGATATTCGGGAGAAATAGCAGATTACGCATTGGAACTGCCTGGGATACAAACGTCATGCATGTAACTAAACTCTTCAGCCAATAAGGGCAATGGTGTGTCGTCACGGAGGCGGTTCCAGTTTGTGCAGCCGGGTGAGAGGTCGCAATGCATCTAACCATAATGCATTGTGGCAGGATCGATTCAGAATGCGTTGCTTTACGCCAGGGCTGTAAGCAAGTCGAACGCGCTCAATGACCGGACTGGGGAAACAAACTGAAACGCGGATTTAATACAGAGGACTAATGACAACAACCAGAAACAGCTGATCACATGGGGATCCCACACGAGGTTAACGAGGGGGCGTGGCACACGGAAGGAGCGGACGATCGGGGCAGGACAGGGGTAATGTTGGGATAAGATCTTTATCGTTTTGGAAGCCATTAAGAAAAAAATGCTCTTCTTGTTTTATCCTGTTCATTTTGTGTTTAAATGCTAAAAAAAAATCACATTTAGGTGTAATTTTGACTTTGATGATCTCTGTGACTAATTAATTGGTTTTCCATTATTTCTTATGGGAAAAATTCGATCAGAACTAGAACTTTTTAGGGTTCGATCCGGAGTCCGGAACGGATTAAGTTCGAGAACCGAGATACCGCTGTGTGTGTGTGTGTTATATTATATATGTGTTTACACACACACAAACACGCATATATGTATATATATATATATATATATATGCGTGTTTGTGTGTGTGTAAACATATGGAGTGGTCTCTTAATTTTTCCCAGAGCTGTATTCCTATTGAGACTACATACATATTTAGAATAAACTCATACCTTGGATTTCGACATGAAGCAGTTTTTCAGCTGTGCCAAATGTGTTGCTGAGCTGGACTTTATACTTCCCTGTGTTTGTCTCACGCTGTGCATTCTTAATGATAAGATGGGTATAATGTTTTGTGTTTTCAATGATGACATTCTCAGTTGGTTGCAGAGGTACATTGTTGTGAAGCCACGTGATCTTTGGCTCGGGGCGACCAATGTACATAACATGTAGACGTAGGCTTGCACCACACACAATATGATATATTTCTTTCAAAGGATATTCAGGAGAAAGCATCGGAGCAGCCTCAAAAATGAGACTTCCACTGGTTTCAGTTTCTCCTGCTTCATTGATAGCTTTGCATGTATAAACTCCTTCATCATCTTGTTGATTTGATGTTATTGTCAGTGAATGGTTGCGACCATCGGAGTTCATCTCATATTTTTTTCCCTGAAGTAATTCTTTTCCATGTCTATACCACTTGATAACAGGAAGAGGTCTTCCAGTGATCTGACACTTCAGTGTGCCTGGCTGTCCAAGCTTAGTTGTTGCATCTTCCATTTCTTTTATAATACTTGGTTTATGTACGACTGTGAAAAGTACACATGAGATATATGAAATTAGACCTTGCCCTGAATATATGTCAAACTAATGACAGAATGTGATAAAACTTGCAAAATAATATAATACTACTCCACAATCACTAAAATGATACCCAGTGTCACATCAATAAGTCTGTTACTAATGAAATAATTGTACACTTCAGTTAAAATGTCTCTGATTAAATCTTTTTCCTGAGCATCTAATATGTCAGGTAGATAGCAAGTTTTTTTTTTTCATTTCATATAAGCATATTGCAAATGATCATTATTAATGTATAAACTTTTCATGAAACAATCTAGAAAAGAGGTTAGATATTGTATGTAGCTAAATGTATATTGTAATGCACACTGTATGTAGCAATATGCATTACACATATTTAAAGTATATAAACTGCTGAATATTTAACCAAAATGTATAATTTACAAAAAGTAAAGGAAAATACGGAAGAGGATTAGGGCCACCATGAAAATATTATTTGAATTCTGACTTTAATGTCAGAATTCTGACTTTTTTCTCAGAATTCTGACTTTTTTTCTAAACTCATAATTCTGAGATTAAAGTCAGAATTCTGAGATTAAAGTTAGACCGGGATTGTGTTTCAACCAACCATGAAGAGTCACAGTCACAGAGTTTTCAACTATTTGGTTGAAACAAAATCCCGGTCTGGACTTTTACTCTCTGGACCTGAATTACCCAACTCTGCAAGCGAAGTTACTGTAAACTTAAATATACACCTTGTGTCAGCAATTAAGCAACTCATCTGCCAAGATACTCTTGCCCATATGGTGTATTTGTATGCTTGCTATAGAGTCAGAGCATGTTGGAAAGTATTGCTTCTGAGTGAGAATGGAGAGGGATAA
The DNA here is from genome assembly GCF_048594095.1 of Paramormyrops kingsleyae. NCBI lineage: Eukaryota > Metazoa > Chordata > Actinopteri > Osteoglossiformes > Mormyridae > Paramormyrops > Paramormyrops kingsleyae. Next base: position 13,208,053 of record NC_132812.1, read on the forward strand.
AATAGCACCAAACTTAGCAGCTATGATTATCTTGCAGAAACAAATGGTCGGTCCTCTCTGTCTAATGGAGGAAAACTTTAGAGTAATGTAATAGATGATAGATGGTATATCAATGAAGCCCTAACTACAACAGTAACATAATTGTTCCTGTTAACATTGAAATGTTACTGTTAAAGCTTAAAAAACATGACTAAAATTTAATGGCCGTGACAGTCGAAGTTGCATATTCATACCACTCAGTTTGGTTTTTATGCCAACGGTAGTTCTGCGTGGTCTGCTGATTCCAGCTTCATTTTCAGCAAATACTCTAAATTCATATTCCGTAGCCTCTAAAAGACAAGTCATGGTGAACACTGTGTCTTTCAATCGTTCTTTGTTGCACTTCTTCCAAGTACTTTCTCCAGATTTTCTGTATTCAACCCAGTAGCCAAGGATCTGTTTTCCCCCATCATATCTGGGGGGCTCCCAACGAATAGAAATGCAGTCTTTGGTCACATTTACAGTATCAGTCTCTCCTGGCTGACCTGGTTTGTCTTGAAAGAAAAGCAAGAGACCATAACAATATGATATGCAATGTGAATATTCTCAAAATTTAATTATTAGTTGTAGTAGCATTAACTTAAATTTTGTATCATGCATGTTTGCTACATATTGAGAGAGTTTATTTAATAATCACAATATGCTTCAGTACTTTATTTAAAGGTAAAAGACTTCCTTCATTCATTCATTCATTCATTCATTCATTCATTCTTCACTTACCAAATGGATCTTTGCATAAAACCAATTCTGATATGGGTCCTGGCAAGCTCTCACCAATATCATTTTTGGCAATCACACGGAATTGATATTCCTTCTCAGCAATGAGTCCAGTGAGTTTGTATGTGTTAGCCGTGACATGTGTGTCATGACGCACCCAATTTTCATTGAATCTCTCCCTGCGTTCAACATAATAGGCAGTGACACAGGAACCACCGTCATTTTTGGGCCTGCCCCACAATAGAGAAACTGAATTGTCTGTGACATCCAGAATTTCTGGAGGGTTACTTGGAGGATCCGGTGGACCTGAGGCAAAAAAAAATGTTATTAAATAATAATTATACAAAATAATATATAACATAAATGCAAAATGTTATTTAAGCACATAAGTGTGAAGTAAAAATAATATTTACTTACAGAGAGGTGTCTTTGGTGTGACAGATTCTTCTGATTTTAGAGATTTACTAATGCCAAACTTATTCACAGCTGTCACCTTGAAGTGATACTCAACATTTTCTTGCAATCCCTTGACAACCAGAGATGTGTCTACAACTTTTGAGTCCACAGTGTACCAAGCCAAATTAGGGATCTCTCGTCTTTCAACAATGTAGCTATGTATATCAGAACCGCCATCATCTATAGGAGCTTTCCAAGTCAGTCGGACAGAGCAAGCCTGAATGTCATTAATTTGAAGAGGACCTTGTGGTGGATCTGGTGGCCCTATGACTTTCACGTTGATGCTAACAAATTTTTTGCCACATTTGTTTTGCAATACAAGGTTATATACTCCAGTGTCATTTCTTTGGGCTTCCTTAATTACAAGCTCAGTCAGATCTTCACTGGAAGCAATCATTGCCCTACGAGAAATGTCATGTCCTTCTTTTGTCCACATGCATGTTGGTATTGGTTTGCCCCTGATGGGAATAGATAACCTAATGACTCCACCTCGTCTGACAACAAATCCATCCTTGTACTTAGCCTCCAGGTCATGATCAGGGGATTCTAGAAAAGAAGAGTACAGCAATTACATAAAATTTAGCATTTATTACTGAATAATATGTAATTTTTTTGCTGTGTGCTGACTTACCAAGCATTTCTGTAATTTTGACTGTTCCTGGGATTTCAGCAGGTTCCCCAGATCCTCCAGCATTGCATGCCGAAACACGGAACTTGAATTCAGCTCCCTGGGGCATTTGTGTCAGTGTGTATTCACAGATTAATGAGGGTGTTGTGTTACATTTAATCCATTGAAACGTTCCGACCTTCTGCATTTCTATTAAGTATCCAGCAACTTTGGAACCACCCTCATCGTCTGGAGGACTCCAGGCCAGAGAAACAGATGTTGTGGTGGTATCTGTGACTCTTGGATTCTGTGGTGAGTCTGGTGGGTCTGTGACATTTAAAAAAAAAAAAAACAACACAAACATATTTTTTACAGCCAATTTTGAGGGGAAAAAACTATATTCTTATATATGTATTCAGTTAAGGTCAAGAGATGACATACCGATAGGATCAGATGCAACTGCTGTTTTAGAAACAAAACTCGGTTTTCCAGTGCCTTTAGAATTTATAGCAGTAACTCGGTGCTCATATTCAAGGCCTTCAATTAGGCCACTAGATCTATATCTTGTCTTTGTCACTGGATTCTTGTTGGCACGTATCCATCTGTCAGACCTAACCTCCTTACGCTCAACAATATATCCAGATATTTCAAATCCACCATCTTCCTCTGGTGGGTGCCACGCAATTGTCATGCCATCCCGAGAAACATCAAACACTTCAGGTCTTCCTGGTGGCCCTGGTATTGCTATATGAAAAGGAGCAAAGGGTACAATTTGTTTTTTTTTTTCACAGTAAGATTTAAATAATTTGAACATAGGTAGCCTTTCAAAAACTTACTTTTATTGCTCTTGCAGATCACAATATCAGACTGTAAGAAAGATCCTGTTCCAAAGCGATTAGTTGCAGCAACTCGGAACACATATTCATTGCCCTCCGTTAATCTGTTCAACTTAAATGTAGTTCTGCTGACAGATTCAGACACAGGCAACCATCCTGGGCGATGAGCATCCCTTTGCTCAACAACATAGCCACAAACTGGGGCACCTCCATCCCTCTCAGGTGGATCCCAGCTTATAGTAATCGATGTAGTATCACATTCAACAATCCTAATTGGGCCTCTTGGTTCATCAGGTTTGGCTAGTTTGGGGAAAATTGTTCATCTTGAATATTTAAAGACTTAATACATTTTTTGAAAATGTGATGACTGTGGTTATATCGGAATCTTACCAAGAATGATGACTTTGATGATCTCTGTGACAGTGCCTACAGCATTCTTCACTTCAAGGGTATAATCGCCTGTGTCATCAATTGTGGCGTCACAAACTGTCAGTTCAGAGTAAGTTTTTGTGGTCACAATTTTGACCCGGTCACGTACCCTCATCTTTACATCACCAAAGTACCATGAACAAACTGGAGCAGGACTCCCAGCAATTGGTACATGGAGCTCAACTGATTTTCCTGATAGTACATTAACAATCTTCTGAGGAATTCCAGAGAGATCAATCTTAGGTAAAACTGCAAAACAGATTTCAGAAGATTAGAAGAAACATCAATACATGAACATATAATCACTTCTAAAAGATGAAAAAAAATACCTTTTTGTTCCTGGACAGTTACTGCTGTCACCGTCTCTCTTGGTTCACTAACTCCTCTGCAGTTTATGGCCCTTACCCTGAAGAGGTATTGATCATTCTCATTAAGTGATACAACAGTATGCTGAAAGTCAGTTGTTTTTAAAGTGGCCACCTTCATCCATTTCTCCGTTCCGAATCTGCAAGCCTCAATGACGTATCCAGTAAGCCTACTGCCACCATCATGAAGTGGTTTGTCCCATGCGAGTGTTACAGTGGATTTTGTTACATCCATAACTTCAAGTTTTTGTGGAACCATCGGCACCTCACATACGAGAACAACATCACTGGATTCACGTGGCTCACCAATGCCATAAATATTTTCTGGAAAGACCCTAAAATAATAAAGCATTCCTTCTGGCAGTCCAGTGACTTTATATGATGTCTTATGGCACTTAGATGTTACTGTCTTGTAGGCTCTCATTGATGCTTCTCGTCTCTCAACAATATAATTATTTACTGGAGCACCACCATCAACACTTGGGGCATCCCATGTAATGACAGCGGAACTGTCTGTTATATCCTTAATATTAAGTGGACCTGGTGGTCCAGGAGTATCTAGATGAAAGAAAATACGTTTTAGGATTCACCTTCATCCACAAAATATACATAAATAAACAAATAATAACATGACAGAAAGCACTAATGTTTTTAATGCATACCGTAAATCTTCACAAGGATGGTTGCTGTTTTCTTGCCTGATGGATTCTCAGCCTCAACAGTGTATTGGCCAGCATCATATCGATTTACTTTATTAATTGTCATAGTTGTATGAGTGTCGGTTACTTCAATGAATCCTCGGCTCTGGAGATCTACACCAGGTTTACTCCACTTGACCTCAGGGACAGGCCGTCCAGTTACAGTTACAAAAAGGCGAAGGGAACCACCAGCTCTCAAGCAGATGGTCTTCTTCAACTCATCATCAATCTCAAGATCTGGTATTTCTGAGAAAATGGTAATGGACCATTTAAAATCAAATAACTTTAATGTAATAACTATTTTAATTAAATATATCTAGCAATCCCACCTAATAGCAGTAAATTCCATTTCTCTCTTTTAAGTGCTTATAGCTAGCTGGAAATGCATGAAAACTTTGGATATTTAACATAACATTTGCAAAAATGAAATCCATCCATCAATCAAGCCATCCATCCATCCATCCATTTCCAGTTAATGAATGGGTGAATGCATGGATAATTGACTGAAGTGCGCTATGCCAGATTTTATGCAAAACTGTTTTTATCTAAAAAACACTGAAGTCTATTTTCTCCACTCATAAAGTATGTCAGTCTGTCAGCGAAAAAAGACTTCTTACTCACCAGTTCTTTCCAAAGGTTCACTGGCTGTACAGGCGTCACTGAATTCACCGACACCATTAACATTAACTGCAGCTACTCTAAAGCTATACTTTGTCTTATAAGTGAGGCCAGTTGCAGTGTATTCTGAGATTCTGATCAGTTTTTCATGAACTTTGCTCCACTGCTCCCTTCCATCTTCTCGAACCTCTAAAATATATCCAATAACATCAGCACCTCCATCCTGCACTGGTCTTGTCCAAACAAGACTTATACTGTCTGTAGTGGTATCTACCACACGTGGAATAGATGGGGGAGCTGGAGTATCTGTAAAAAAAAATAAAAAATAATTAGGAATGTCTGACTTAAAAGCTTAGTGCCAACATAATGTTTTTCAATGTTCAATAATTTTCCACTTACATGTTGGTTCCCTACAAGAAGCATAGAGTGAAACTGCACTGGGCTCACTTTCACCCGCTGCATTTACAGCTGTAACACGGAACTGGTAAATGTTGCCCTCTAGAAGACCATAAATCTTAAAACTTGTGTCTGTGATTGTGAGATCTTTGTTAACTTTGATCCACCTCACACTTTTTCTTTCACGTTTTTCCACAAGATAGTTACTGATTTCACTGCCGCCATCAGATTCAGGTTTTGACCACTGAATAATGGCAAAATCTTTTCCAACGTTAATGATTTCAGGTACTCCAGGAGGTGAAGGGATTGCTGTTGTAAGAAAATAGCATAATAAGTAACCCAAACTTATCTGTGAGATAAAAGGGGTAGAAACTGTGTACTTACTGAAAAGGTTCCGGGCAACAATTGATTCAGATTGCAGTGGAACACCTGGGCCGTACTTGTTCACACCTCGGACACGAAAGACGTATTCAAGGTTCTTGATCATATTTGTAATAATACAAGAAAGAGCCTTGCATTCAGCTTCCACTATTACCCAGTTAAGTCTATTGGTGTCACGTCGTTCAACAATATAGTGGGAGATTGGGTCTCCACCATCCTCCATGGGTATTTCCCAGGAAACTGTGCATTTTCGCTCAGTCACTCCTGTAATTGTAATCTTCTTGCAAGGCCCAGGAGTGTCTGACAAGTGAGTGTCACAATTACTGCAAAGCATTTCATAAATCATGCTTAATATAAAGTTTTAAGTCGGCATATACTTACCTAGCACTTTAACATTGACAGCAGCTGTCTTGACTCCACTGGCATTCTTTACAGTCAGAATGTATTTTGCAGAATCATTTCTATCACAGAACTTGATAATAGCCATAGCACGGCTCTTTGTATACTGCAGGGTATACTTTTCACAAAGCTCTAGTTCTTTGTCTCCCTTTGCCCAGAAGACTTTCGGTTCAGGTTTACCACCAATGGCGGCATCAAGAACCAGGTCTGACCCAGCTCTGATAGTGACAGTGTCTGTGAGAAGTTTACTGTCAAGCTCTGCCACAGGAGGCTCTATATGTAGAGACACAAAGCATTGTTACTTTCCAGTTTAAACAGACATTTTAAATTAATGTATAGAAAATATAATTGAATATCTTACGATATTCAGCCTTGCATGTCACAGGCCCCGTTGATTCTGAAGGCAAACTGTAGACTCCATCTGCATTCTTGGCAATAACTCGGAACTCATACACTTCTCCTTCACCTAGTGCTGTTATAGTAAAACTTGTGTCTGTAATGTTTGTGTAGTTGCACTTGAGCCAGCGACCATCTCCAGTAGCACTGTATGGTTTGCGTTCCACAATATAACCTACTATTTCTCTGCCACCATCATTCAGTGGCACAGACCATTTGATCGACACAGTTGATTTTGTCAGGTCAGTCACTTCTGGCTTTCCTGGAGGGTCTAAATATGCAATAGGTAGGGAATAAATATTTAATTTATTTTGCAAGACATTTCATGTGGTAATATTTTTTCAAAGAAATTTTGCACTTACCCACTGGATTCTGAGCCACCATCCTTCTTGATGCTTCACTAGCTTTACTCAGACCAGAAGCATTCATTGCATATACTCTGAATTGGTATTCAAGACCTTCAACAAGATTGTTTACTTTGTAGCAGCATTCAAAACATGGGACCTTGTTGTCTCTCACCCAAAGGATGGTGTTGCGTTCTTTCCTCTCAATCCAGTACCCAGTAACCTTACTGCCACCATCATGATATGGTTCTTCCCAGCGAATGCTAATACAGTTTGCAGTAACAGAGAATACTTCTGGTCGTGTTGGTGCACTTGGGGGAACTGCAATTAACATTACATTGACAATCAGCATTTAGTTTACTTGCTAAAAACCATCACCCATTATCAAAGTAAATTGTACTCACCAAATGGATTTTCAGCTACAATAGTTTCAGATTCAGTAGGTTTGCTGACACCAAATCTGTTTTCAGTAGATATACGGAATGTGTACTCCATGTATTTAACAAGATGGGTGATTTTAATTGTTCTGTACTTTACGCTGGAGTTCACAAGTTGCCAAGCACTTGAGCCAGATTCACGCTTTTCAACAATATAGTTAGTGATATCACTTCCACCATCATCTTCAGGTTCTTCCCATGACAGTACACAGGATTCTGATGTGATTGATGAAACTTCAATTGGTCTACATGGTGCACTAGGCCTTCCGATGACATTTACTGTAATAGTAAATGTCTTGGTTCCTGCAATGTTTTCGAGGGTAAGGTAGTATTTTCCTCCATCACCTCTCATACAGTCTTTCACTGATAAGGTGGTCCTGTTCTTCACTGTCTTTATTGAGACTCTGTCTGTTTTTTTCAGTCTCATCTCCTCTAGTTTCCAAATTACATTAGGAGTCGGTCTACCACTAATGGGAACATCAATGGTGAAAGTTCCTCCAGTCTTACATGTGATGAGCTGATTTGTGATGCCACTAAGATCAGCAGTTGGTTCAATGCAGGGTTCTTTTATAATCACAGAGCTAAATGCTTCTCGTGCATCACTGATGCCAGCATCATTCTTAGCCTTCACACGAAATTCATATTCTGCATTTTCCGTAAGACCATCAACTACCATGGTTAAGGATTTAGCATGACCACCAATAACCCATTTGTCAGAGCCCTTTATTTTGGTTTCAACAATATAGCCTGTGATGCGACTTCCACCATCATGTTCAGGTTTCAACCAAGTCAATGTTGCAGAAGAATCTGTTGTATCAGTAATATCCAGTCGTTTAGGTGGAGCTGGTTCTGCAGTGGCAATAACTGGATCTGGCATTTCATATACTTCACCTGATCCATACTGATTTTCAGCAAACACCTTGAAAAAGTATGGCACACCTTCTAAGAGATCATTAACCCTCAAATGTTGTAGAACACATTTGCTACTGACTTGTTGCCAGGTACGACGACTAGCTTCTCGTTTTTCTACAATGTAATGAAGGACACGGGATCCACCATCATTAATTGGGGCATCCCACATAAGTGTCAGAGCTCCTCTTGTAACATCTTTCAAAGTAATTGATCCTGGGGGTCCAGGTGTATCCAGCACCTTCACTGTAAATGTAATTGATTTGCTTCCACTACTGTTTTCAAGAGAAAGAGAGTACTTTCCAGAATCATATTTGTTACAGTTGTCAATTGTTAAGGTGCTAAAATTTTCTGTAGTATTAATACCTGCCATTACACTAAACTCTCCTAACTCTTTCTTCCATGTAGTCACAGGGGCAGGATTTCCTTTAAATCCTACATGAAGATGGATGGTGGTGCCCTTCTTCACAATATGTGTCTGTTTGAAGCTGGCATCAATGTCTATTTCTGGTGATGCAAGTCTGTCCAGAGCTTTTGTTGGTTTAAGTATTTCACGGGTTTCTCCCCTTCCAGCTCCATTTACTGCACAGACGCGGAAATTATATTCTTCATCAGGCTCCAAATCAGTTGCAGTATATTTAGTGTTGGTGCAATTTTCAGCATTTATTTTATGCCAGTCTCCAGAGCTTACTTTACACATCTCAATAATATAACCACTGATCTCCATACCACCATCAGACAAAGGTTTGGTCCATTCTAGTCTGACAGAGGTCTTTGAGGAATCAGTTACATTTATGACAGTCGGAGCACTAGGAGTGCTTATTGGCTTACTACATCTTATAAATTCTGATGTGTTGCTAGGTGATCCGATCCCAGCATCATTGACAGCTGATACGCGGAATTGATATTCACTGCCCTTAGTGAGATTTGTTACTTTGTGCAATGGCTCAGTGATGGGTATTTTTGATAAAACCTTCATCCAATGCATTTTCTTTTTCTCACGTATTTCGAGAAAGTAATTCTTTATTTCATTTCCACCATCATATTTTGGTATTGTCCAAGTGAGCATTATGCTATCTCCAGTAATACTGGTAGGATCAGGGGTTCCTGGAGCTTCTGGGACAGCTGTAGGAAAACAAATATTTAGCATTAAGGTAATATGGTTTAATTGGATTTTTACATAGCTTAAAATTTTAATTCCATATTTAATTTAAGTGTAGCTTACCAAATTGCATTTGTATAGTGATGGGATCAGATTCCAACGATCTGCCCGCACCAAACTTGTTGACTGCAGAAACCCGAAATTGATATTCATTGCCCTTGATCAACTTACAGACCGTATATGAGCAGTTTTCACAATGGTCTGCAACAAGAGTCCAAGAAACCTTTGACGTCTCACGTTTCTCAATAATGTAATTAGTGATAGCAGAACAACCATCATTTTTAGGTGGATTCCATGAGAGTGTTACTCTGTCCTCTGAGATATTTGTAAAAACAATTGCTCCTGCTGGTTCTCCAGGTGAATCTACATTAAATATAAAATAATTTACAAAGTAAATCATTTTAAGGTGGTGTTATACAAATGCAATATAACTAACCAAAAGACCAACAAAAAACACACACACACACACACACACACTATATATATATATATATATATATATATATATATATATATATTTTGTATTTCCTCATAAGAAGTTTTTTATTATTATTTGTAATTTATTATTTTTTAAGTTATTTACATAAATCTAACTATCCATTCATATTTTTTACATTAATCCCATAGCTAAACTGCATTAATTAGAAATTAAATGTAAAATATATCTTTTGCTTATTTGCAGCTTGTAAATCAAATACCTCTCTGTTGGAATTGATTGACACACATACGTACCTAAGACTTGTACGTGAATATCCTCTTTTTTACTTCCTGAGGCATTCTTGGCCTCTACGCTATATATTCCACAATGGTTACGGTCAGCATCTCGGATGAACAGCATGCTTGACCCATTGGTTGTCGTGATATCAATCATCATTCTCCTGTCAATTTCTTTTCCATCCTTAAACCACTTGACATGAGGTTTAGGGCGTCCAGTGACATTAACCTTAAGTCTGATATTATCTCCTGCTTTGACTGTGAGACCCTCAAAATACTCCTTTCCAAAATCAATGTTGGGAGCAACTGAAAATAGGACATAATAATTATTTATACATCTTGCAGAATAGTTAAATATATAAAAGGTGTATTTCCTCAAAATAGTTTACACAAAATGTTTTGCATACCGCTTTCATCTCTAACTACAATATAGCCAGAAGACTGGGAAGGTGGACTGGTTGTTCCAATTGCATTTCTGGCAAACACTCTGAACTCATAGCGTTCTCCACATGTAAGGCCAGTAACTGTAAACTGGCACTCAGCAACATCTATGAAGTTGCATTTCAACCAGCGATCTTTGCCTTGCCGTTTCTCAACACTGTAAGCAACAATTTTGCTGCCTCCATCATGTTTAGGAGCATCCCACTTTAGTGTGACCGATTCACTTGTTACATCGCTGTAGTCAGGAGTTCCTGGTGGATCTAAATGTATGGAAGTTGGGAAAAATGCATGATCAATTGTAATAATTCAAATTACTTCAAAGGTATGAATATTAAATACTTGAAAGAAAAGGAAAATTAAGATAACTAAAAACAGGGAATGAAAAACTGTCAGCTTACCAACTGGAGATGCAGCCATAGTGAGCTTACTGGCTTCACTGACTCGACTGATGCCACAGTCATTCTGTGCAGAGACCCTGAATTGATACTCAAGTCCTTCAATGAGGCCAATAATTCTGTAATCTCTTTCTTTTATTATTGTTAGGTTTACTTTCTGCCACATAATACTGTTCTTCTCTTTCTTTTCAATATGGAAGCCCATTATTGGGGAGCCACCATCAAAAACTGGTGCATCCCACCGAATGTTCATGCCATCATTTGTAACATTGTAAATGACTGGCTTTCCTGGGGCACCTGGTGGTCTGTACTGGTGTTTAGCGATCACATTTTGCGAAAAGAGGGGCTCACTCACACCATATCTATTTTCTGCACAAACTCTGAATTGATATGCCACTCCTGCAATCAAGTTGGGTATCTTAAATGTTGTTCCAGTTACATTTGAACATGCCATCTTCCAATCAGTTTGGGAAATATCACATTTCTCCACAGTGTAGGAAGTGATTTCTCCACCCCCATCATCATTTGGTTCATCCCAAGATATTATTATGCTCTCTGCTCTAATTTCATCCAATCGTATTGGGCTAGTAGGCTTTGAAGGTGGTCCAAGTGTAATGACTTTTATGTGGAAAAGCTTCCTAAACACTTTGTTGTCGAGAGCTAGAGTATATTTTCCAGCATTATGCTTTGTTAAATTTTTAATCATAAGAGTAATTTTGTCAGCTGTTCTTTTGAACCGAACCTGTTGACTTTCTTTCAGTGGTAAGTTGTCCTTTAGCCACTCCATGCCTGGTCTTGGTTTCCCTTTGTATGGTAACTCAATATGTACATTATGTCCAATACGCACATGGATTTCTCCTTTTGGGTAACCTGATAGGTCTGCCTCAGGTGGAATAATAAACTCCTTAACAGTGATAGGTCCAAATTCAGTGAAGTCACTTTGCCCTTTCTCATTCTTGGAGCATACTCTGAACTCCATCACTGCTAATTCTTTAAGATTTTTGACCTCATATTCACATATTTTGCTGGTACCAGCAAATGCCCATTCTTCTTCATCCTTTAGTCTCTTTTCAATTACATAGTCAGATATTATGCTGCCACCGTCATGATCAGGCTTACTCCACTGTAAAGCTACTGATGCTTTAGTGGAATCTTTCATTAATATATCTTTAACTGGTCCAGGTGTTTCAGTGGCCCTAACAGGTTCTGTTGTTTCACAAAGATCACCAACTCCATGTTCATTCTCTGCTGACACACGGAAGAAATATAGTGATTTCTCTGAGAGATCTTCAATATCATATGTTGTACTGGAACACTTTGTGGTTACACTTGAATATGACCGCTTTGTAGAGTCTCTCTTCTCTATTATGTAATTAGCAACTGGTGCACCACCATCAAGAAGGGGTGCTTCCCAGCTGAGTGTGACTTTCCCACGAGTGACCTTTTTTACTGTCAGTTTCTGGCAAGCTGATGGAGTGGCAAGTACTTTAACAGATATTGTTACTGTCTTCGGCGTTCCAACACCATTTTCAAATTCAAGACGATATTTGTTCGTGTCATTGCGAGTAACTTGTCGAATGAAAACTACAGTTGAAGATTCACTGTTGCGGATGTCATATCTTGGATCACAGCTTATGTCCTTGTCTCCTATTTTCCAGGTGATGCTTGGGGCAGGCCTGCCTTTGAGTGGAACCATGATTTCCACATCAGTCCCAGCTTTCACTGTATATTGAGTTCTCATAGTAACATCAACGTCTACCTCAGCTTCCGCTGTTCAAAATAATAAAAGTATTGGTTATTTTCAACCTTTTTTACAAACGAAAAATAGCAAAATAACATTTTGCAAATCATACCAAGAATATCTTCAGCTTGCACTGGCTCAATCATCTCAAGTGGTTTTCCACGTCCAGCACAGTTAACAGCAGTTACACGGAAGAAGTAGTCAATTCCAGGTTTCAAGTGTGACACCACATACTCTGTTGTTCTAACTTCACCCTTGGAGCTAATGATGACCCATTCATTTTCCTCAGCCAATCTCTTTTCAATAACATAACTAGTGATCTCACTACCACCATTATATTGTGGCTTTCCCCAGCCAAGTGTGATTGATGTTTTTGTTGAGTCAAGGACTTTAATTTTGGTTGGCTCATCTGGTGGATCTATAAAAATAAAATATTGTTTATCACGTTATCACATTAAACAAAAGTATTAAAAACAAAAGTTAACATGGATTGTCAGACGACACAATCCTTACCAATTGGATCAGCAGCTCTGTAAAAATCAGAAACATCAGAGTATGGTCCTTCTCCAGCCTGATTCATGGCACAGACGCGATATTGATATTCCTTGCCTTCTATAAGATCCTGTACTTTTTGTGTTACAGCACATATAGTGTCTTTGAACACTTTTTGCCAACGTAAACACTTTTTGTCTCGTTTTTCCAAGCAATATCCAATTACTTCACTGCCACCATCCACGCTTGGTTTCTCCCAGACCACGGTCATTGATGACCTGGTAATGCTAGCTACATATGGCATAGCGGGCTGTCCCGGTGCAACTAAAAAATAAAAAGAGAAGAATGATCTTGTGTTGTTAGTTGTGTCAGGTAACAGCCCTAATTCTGTTTTGTTTTTTACTTTATTTTTACTTACCAAATGCATCTTTAGCAACAACTGGCTCAGATTCTAGAGGGTCACCAATTCCATACTTATTGACACCTCGGACACGGAAGATGTACTCATTGCTTCTGATGAGCTTTTCAACTGATATATAGCATTCCTCTAACTCCTCAGATATTACTGACCATGCAACTCTGCTTGTTTCACGTTTTTCAACAACATAGTGGGTAACTTTGGCACCACCTTCGTCTACTGGAGGATCCCATGTGAAGGTGATCTTATCAGCTGTGATTGTCTTGAACTGAATGGTTCTGCCAGGAGGTCCAGGTTTATCTAATGTAAAGACAAATAACAATAATAATAAGTTTAAAGTTCTAGAAATGATCAGGTGATAGACAAATATAAAAACATGTTTGCAAATGTTCTCAAAAAAAGATAAATCACATTAATATAGTATTAATATAAATTATACTTGTACATAAAGGAAATATACTATACATACTATTATTTTTTAAATGAGATAAATGAACTACAAAACAAATACAAACCGAGAATTTGTACTCTGATTGAAGCTGATGTAGAGCCTGCAACATTTTTGATTTTGATTTCATATGTTCCACTGTCTAGACGATTGGCATCCTTGATGACAATTCCAGATGCATCTGTTGTGTTTTCAATTGAGAGTTGAGCACTTGATACCAATTCTTTTCCGTCCTTATACCACTCAATTACTGGTAATGGCTTAGAAATAATTCCAACTTGAATCTTGACAATGTTTCCAGCCATGAATTTGATGATATCCAAATATTCTGGCGGTAGGTCAATCTCAGGAGCACCTGAATACATGAAAACCATAACAAAAACACTGTAATAATTATTATTCATTATATACATATATAAACAAAGGGATTTAAAAAGGCACATACCATGTGCATCAACACATTTGACTGGTCCTGCAGTAAGAGATGGATTGCTTATGGAACCCAGTGAATTCTTTGCAAAGACTCTGAATTCATAGAACTCTTCTGTAGACAAGCCTGATATGGTAAAATTAGTCTCAGTGACATTAGTGAAGTTAGCCTTTGTCCATCTGCCTTTTGGAGCATCTCTCCTCTCAACAATATATCCTGTAACTTTGCTTCCACCATCATATGGAGGCTTCTGCCAGACAAGAGTGATGGAACTCTTTGTTATGTCAGAGATGCGCACATTAGCTGGAGGCTCTGAAATTCAGAATGAATGTCATGTAAAAATAGAATAGAATGTAAATGCAACAACAGCAGATGAAAGAAATAATTACTAAATGAACACAGGTAAAATAGATTATATACCACAAGCATCAATTGCGAGGACTTCTTCTGAGGTTTTGCTGATTTTGCCAATGCCGGCAGCATTTTCTGCTGCAACCTTGAACTCGTAGATCAAGCCAGGACAAATGTTTGTCACTCTGAACTGTGTGGCATGGATGGGTGTTTTGTTAACCTTCTGCCACACAGTGCTGCTTCTCTCTTTCATATGTAAATGGTATCCAAAAACAGGGTTCCCTCCATCTGAGACCGGTTCATGCCAGCAGACAGTAAGACTCTCCCTTGAAACCATTGTTACCCACGGAGTTGAAGGAGGTCCAGGAATCTCTAAAATTGAAAAGAATCAGAAAAACAATACATTATTTTTTTAGCATACCTTTATATGTTTCTAGCGCATTAGCAAATAAAAAATATATAAATATATTATAATAATAATTATAATAGTAATAATAATTTACTTACTGTATGGAAGTTTGACTGTCACAGCTTTGGAGTCAATATGATCACTGATGCCAAAGCGATTTTCTGCCTTAATTCTGAACTGATACTCCTCCCCTTTGGTCAGCTTAGTTATATGTATTGCACTTCTTGCAGCTGTAGATGACACCTCTGTCCAAGCTGAAGTACTTGTTTCACGTTTCAATATTACATAGTTGGTAACTGGGCTACCACCATTATAGACTGGGGGAAGCCACTGGAGACTCACACTGTCTTCAGAGACATCAATGATTTCAACTGGTCCAACTGGAGTACCAGGTCTATCCAGGACCAAAATATTCACAAAAGTCTTAGTAATTCCCCCCTTGTTGGATGCAATGATGTCGTACCTTCCAGCATCATTTGCAATACTTTCTTTAAGATTAACTATTACATTTTCGAAAGTTACTTCAAAGTTAAATCTCTTTGTTACTTTCATTGCAGCATTATCTTTTGAAATAGTAAGCTTTGGTAGAGGCTTTCCAGTAAGGGGGATTTCAAAGGTGAGATTTGATCCAGCTCTGACGTATACAGTATTATGAGGGAAGTTCTTTAGGTCGAACTCAGGGGATTCTATAAATACAAGAAAAAGCACCATAAAAAGGTTATTGATACTTTATCTTTAAGACATAATCATAACAAAATAAAGAAAAAAAAATTAATAAATTTGTATTACTGACTTAAATTTAAACTGAAAAAACTCACCAAGTTTATCTTTAACAATCACAGGTGTAATTAACTCTTTTGGCTCACTTAGACCAGCATAATTTTCAGCACGGACTCTGAAGAAATATTCAGCATTTTCCTTTAGACCTTGAACAACATAGTGGGTTGTCTTGACCACAGCACACTTCACCCACTTTTTCTGTCCTTTTTCAAGAGCATCAATTAGATAAGTGGTTATCCTGCTACCTCCGTCATGCTCTGGTTTATTCCAAGCTAGTGAAACACTATCCTTTGTTACGTCAGTGACTCCAAACTTTGTGGGCGTGCTGGGTTTTTCTTTAAAAAATAAAAGTGACAAAAACTCACTTAAAATAAATTACCAAAATCAAACAATGGATATAAAAATAACAACAACATATGTACTGTATACGTTACCTGTAACTTTAATTCCATCCTTTGTCTCACATGGCACACCAACTCCAAATTCATTCTCTCCAGTGACTCTGAAGTAGTAAAAGGCTCCTTCTTGCAGGTTTTTCACTTCATAGGTTAGATGGTGGCAGTTGTTCGTGACACTAACCCATGCCTTTTTGCTTGCTTCATGTTTCTCTACATGGTAGTTTTTAACTGGGTCACCTCCATCATTGTCTGGAGCATCCCATGCCAGTATTAGAGAGTCTTTAGTCACCTCTTTAATGGAAAGTTTTGAAGGAGGCCCAGGAGAATCGAGAACTTTTACATCCAGAGTCAATGCAGCAGTGCCAATACTGTTGTCTAGTGTTACGGTGTACTTTCCAGAATCATTTCTTGTTGCTTTTTCTACTGTGATTGATGTAGAATTATCATTTGTATAGATGGTCGCACTATCTTTCAGATTGACATCTTCTTTTTGCCACATTACGCTCGGAAGTGGTTTTCCTTTGAATTGTACTTTCAGAGTAAATGAAGTGTTATGTTTCACAACCAATGTCCTATGCATTTCTTTATCAACTTGAAAAGTTGGCTCTTCCACTCTTTCCTTTGCAACTTGAGGAACAGAGTGTGCGCTAGGGTCACTTACACCAATCTTGTTTACAGATTTGACAACAAACACATACTCTGCTCCAGATGTAAGTCCAGCAACAGTATATTCAGTATTTTTTGTATTTTCAGCAGCCACTATCCAGTCTTCTTCTTCTGTTTTCTTATATTCCACGTTGTATCCGGTGACAGGGCTTCCCCCATCCATCAGTGGCTTGTTCCATATTATTGTGATAGAATTCTTTGTTGAATCAATAACTTTTGGCTTAGAAGGTGGGGATGGCACACATTGTGGGTCCTCTGCTTTAGTTAATGGACTTGGGTCACTTGGGAGACTTAAACCAGCAGCATTTTCTGCATAAACACGGAACTCATACTGGCAACCTTTATGTAGTTTGGTTGTTTGGAAAGTGAGGTCACAAACACATTCTTTGTTCACACGAACCCAATGCAGGCCTGACTTCTCACGTTTTTCAATGACATAGTTACAAACTACACTGCCTCCATCTGTGACTGGTTTTTCCCAGCAGATTGTCATTGCCTCACTGCTTACATCTGTAATCTTAACATGTGTGGGAGGAGATGGGGTACTAAATGGATCTGTAGGTTTAATCGGATCACTCTCTAAAGCTTCACCAATTCCAAACTTGTTCACACCTAAAACTCTAAAGATATACTCATTTCCTTTTTGTAGGTTAGTAACTCTACATGTAGTTGCTTTCAGGTCTCCATGTACCAAAGTCCAAGCAAGGTGGCTTGTTTCTCGTTTCTCAACAATGTAGTGGGAAATTTCTGCACCTCCTTTTTCTTGAGGTGGTCCCCAGGCCAGTATACATTTTTCGGCAGTTACATCAGTTACGTCTAATGGTCCTGCTGATGGTCCAGGCCTGTCAAGCACCTTGCATTTCACAGGGAATGATTTAATTCCTGCCACATTCTGTAATGTCAACACATACTGTCCTGAGTCACTTCTGATGCAGTCTTTAATAATGACTGATGTACAAGTGTCTGTTGAAACGATATTAACTTTAGCTCTAACCTCAATCTCTTTACCATCTTTTGTCCAAGAAATAACTGGGAGAGGGCGCCCAGAAAAATCTGCAGTAATTTTCAAGATCTCACCAGCTTTCACAGCAACTACATCTTTAAACTTGGCATCTATCATAATCCGTGGTGGTTCTACATCATCTTTAATCATTACAGGACCTGTGCAATTTGATGGCTCACTAAATAATCCAGCAGCATTTTTAGCAATAACACGAAAATCATATTTCTGGTTTTCGGTAAGGCCTGTAACAACAAAGTATGTTTCCTGGACATTAGTGAAATTGCACCTCAGCCATCGTTCCTCTTCCTTGCGTTCAATTATGTATCCCGTAACTTTTGCCCCACCATCATATTCTGGTTTTGTCCAAGACAGTGAAACAGATGTTCTAGTTATATTTGTAACTGTAGGTTGACCCGGAGGATCACATGGATCTCTTGCAGCCACAGGTTCTGAGACTTTACTACATTTGCCAATGCCAGCAATATTTTCAGCATAAAGACGATATTCATAAAACAAACCCTCTTCTATGCTAGTAACTCTAAATTCCGTATCCCTGATGAGACTTCTGTTCAACTTTGTCCAGAGAATGCTACTTCTTTCTTTGACTTCTATGTGATATCCAAGGACTCCACTACCACCATCATTCACTGGTTCATTCCATTTGACCAGCATAAAAGTTTTACTTGCTAGGGCAACCTGTGGTGTAGAAGGGGGTCCAGGCTGCCTAAATGGATACTGTGCAGTAATGCTTGAAGAATCTATGGAATGGCTCCTTCCATAACGGTTCACAGCATAAACACGGAACTGGTATTCAGAACCATTAATTAATTGAGATATTTTGATAGATGTTCTTGCAACTGTTGATGAAACAATTTGCCATTCATTTGTGTTAGTGTCTCTCTTTTCTACAATGTAGTTGCTGATGTGACATCCACCATCATATGCGGGTGGGTCCCAAGATAATGATATACTTTCAGCACTTACATCATCTATTCTAATTGCAGCTGGTGGACCAGGCTTATCAAGGACAAAGACAGCAATTTCAGCTGTCTTAGTGCCAGCGGCATTAGCTACAGTGAGGTCATATTTTCCGACATGCTCTCTGGTAGCTTCCTTGAATAAAAGTTTTGCAGATGTTACAGAAGTGAGAATTGTCAGTGAAGTTGTCTGCTTTAGAGGAAGACCATCCTTTTTCCATGAAACGATGGGCTTAGGCCTGCCTTTGAACGGAATTTCAATTGCGAGATCCTTTCCAGCTTTCACACTATATGTGTTGAAGATCAAATCAATAGTAGGTTCAGTTTCCATGTCCTTTGCAATCACAGGAACACCTAATTCTTTGGGATTGCTCTTTCCTTTCTCATTCAAAGCAATGACCCGGAAAGAGTACTCTTCACCTGATACAAGACCAGTTATTGTTGCTTCCAACACCTTAACAGTAGTGCTTACAGTCCATTTTTCACTACCCTTAGTTTGCATTTCTACATTGTAGCATAAAATTTTGCTACCACCATCATGATCAGGTTTCTTCCAAGAGAGAATTACACTGTTGCGCGTTACATCAAACAGTGAAACTTTACTAGGTGGCATAGGTACTTCAGCAATCTTAACTGGGTCTTTAGTTTCTGCAGCCAAACCTACACCATGTTCATTGACAGCTAATACACGGAAGTAGTAAAGACATCCCTCTTGCAACTCATCAACTTTGAATGAATTCCTAGTGCAGTTACTTGTAACAGTAGTGTAGGCCATTCTTGAAGATTCGCGTTTCTCTACAATATAATTTGTTATCTTAGCTCCTCCATCACTGAGAGGAGGCTCCCATGAGATGGTTACTGAATTTCTCATTATATCTTTCATTTCAAATTTAAGAGGTTCACTTGGGGAGTCGAGTACTCTGACATTGACAAATGCTGACTTTGTGCCACTTTTATTTTCAAGACTTAAGATGTATCTACCACTGTCAAATCTGTTTACATTGTCAATTACAAGCATAGTGTACGAACTTGTGGTTTCAATTTGTGCTCGTTCAGTCAGCAATCCTTCTGCTCTTTCCCATTTGACTTTAGGTTCAGGTCTTCCTCTAATTGTGACAAAAAGGCGAAGTGTTCCACTTGCATGTATAGAAACTACTTTTCTGAGGTCTGCATCAAGTTCAATCTCTGGGGCTTCATGCTTTTCAACAGCAGCAACACAGCCATGGATATCAGCATGTTCTCCAACACCTTCAGCATTAAATGCACAGATACGGAAGTTGTATTCATCATTTTCCTTTAGTTTACCTACAGTAAGCTTTGTTGCTTGTATGCCAGTTGAAGGTGTACAGATAGTCCATTCTCCCTGAGTAGCCTCCTTCATTTCAATGAGGTATCCCTTAATGTATGCACCACCATCATCATCAGGTTTGCTCCAAGCTAGGGACACAGTTGTGCTTGTGTGGTCAGTCACTTTTGGATGCGTTGGTGGACCAGGTGGACATGCAGCATTACATGCCCTGTAGAACATTGATGGTTCACTTAACTGTCCCACACCAGCCTCATTTTCAGCAGAGACTCTGAACTCATAAAAATGTCCTTCCGTGAGTCCATTTACTTTGAAATGTAAGTCACTGAGTTTACTTCTATTACATTTTGTCCATCTAACACCATCTTTGTCCCGTTTCTCAAGATGGTATCCGTAAATTTCTGATCCACCATTATTCTCTGGTTGATTCCATTTAATAACCATAGAATCCTTTGTTATAGCAGTTGCTTCAGGTATGGATGGTGCACTGGGTGGTTTGAAGGGATTGCAGGCTGTTACTGGTTCAGACTCAAGGGGGTCACCTACTCCATATTTGTTAACTGCCTTAATTCGGAAGACATATTCATTACCAGCCAAAAGATTAGTCACTTTATAACTAAATGCTTGAATATCTGATTCAGCTATAGTCCATGACAACCTACTAGTATCCCTCTTCTCAATAATGTAATGAATAACACTTGCACCACCATCTTGTAAAGGATCATTCCATGACAGGAGACATGAATCTGCAGTTACATCAGTCACCTTGAGAACACCTTCTGGTGGTCCAGGTCTATCAAGAATCTTAACTGTGATAGGTATTGTTTTTATTCCACCAGCATTACTTAGAGTGAGGGTATAATTACCACTGTCCTCTCTGATACAGTCCTTAACTGTGAGTGATGTGTTTTTTATTGCATGCTTTATGTCATTTCTTCGAGTAGTCTTATCTATTTTATTTCCATCTTTTTTCCATAAAACTTCAGGTGCTGGTTTTCCATAGATGTCAGCCTCAATAACAAGAGTTTCCCCAGCATTAATAAAAATAATATCCATGTATTTTGGATCCATTGATGCTCTTGGGGATTCGATTTCATCGGTAATAGTAATCGGTCCACTGCTGTCAGAGGGCTCACTGAAATTACCAGCTGCATTTTTTGCAATTATTCTAAATTCATATTTTTCATTTTCTGTTAATCCTGTCATAGAGAACTCAGTCTCAATGATATTTGTAAAGCTGGCCTTCATCCAGCGACCTTCAGGTAAATCTTTCTTTTCTACAGCATAGCCAGTCACTTTGCTGCCACCATCATATTGTGGCTTTGTCCACTGAAGTGTCACTTGATTTTTTGAGATGAATATTGGCTCAGGTGTTCCCGGTGGATCACATGGATCAAGAGCCACAAAGCATTCAGAAACCTTACTTGATCTACCGATACCAACAATATTTTCAGCAAAAACTCTGTATTCATATCCACCGCCTTTTTCAAGATTGTTAACTTTGAAGATTGTATCAACAATTAAGATTTTGTTCAATTTAGTCCAGAGAATGCTGTTTCTTTCTTTACATTCAAGGTGATAGCCGGTGACTCTACTCCCACCATCATTAACTGGTTCATTCCATTGAACAAGCATGTCATCCTTTGTCACTGATGTGACAAATGGAGTACCAGGTGGCCCTGGGGGCTTGTAAGGATACTGTACAACAATTGCTTTTGAGTCCAATGAAGAACCCTTTCCATATCTGTTCTCTGCAGAAACTCTAAATTGGAATTCTGAACCTGTTGCAAGTTTAGTAATTTTCATAGTTGTTCTTGATACATTTGCTGATACAACTTGCCAGGCTGTGGTAGTCGCGTCCCGTTTTTCAACAATGTAATTTTTTATTTGACAACCACCTGTGTACACTGGAGGTTCCCATGATATTGTGACAGAATTATTACTAACATCATTGATATTAATGGGTCCTGTTGGTGGACCAGGCTTATCAAGTATAATGATCCCAATTTCTTCTGTTGCAATACCAGCATCATTTGTTGCTGTAACTGTGTACTTTCCCAAATCATCTTTGTTTGCCTCCTTTATTTTAAGGGTTGTAGTGTTAGGTGTGTTTAAGACACTTACCCTTGATGTCTGTTTTAGTGATTGTCCATCTTTCATCCACATAATTTTAGGTTTGGGGCATCCAATAATATGCAATTCTATTGCAAGATCATCTCCAGACCGGATGCTGTAGGTATTGAACATTAATTTCAACATGGGTTCAGTACTCAAATCCTTGGCGATAACTGGAGCAGCTAAAAGCACAGGAATGCTCTTTCCTTTCTCATTGTAGGCTAAAACACGAAAGAAGTATTCCTGACTAAATACTAATCCTTCAACAGTACCTTCACATGTTTTAGTTGATGCTGCTACACTCCACTTGTCTGATCCTTTTGGTTGCATTTCAATTAGATAGCCTATGATCCTGCTACCTCCATCATGTTCAGGTTTTTCCCATGCTAAAGAAGCAGAAACTTTAGTTACATTTGTCAAAATGACTTTTCCTACTGAAAGTGGGGCCTCAGACACTTTAACTGGATTTTTTGTTTCAACTGGATGACTAATTCCATTTTCATTTTCAGCCATAACTCTAAAGTAATACATGGCTCCTTCAGTGAGATTATCTACTTTACAAAACGTTTTGTCACACTTAGCAGTGACATTGACATATACCCTCCTTGTTGATTCACGCTTTTCAACAATAAAATGTTTTATTTTCGCTCCTCCATCAATAAGCGGTGGTTCCCATTCAAGAACGACGGAATCTTTCTTGATATCTTTCACAGCCAAATTCATTGGTGCTCCCGGTGTATCCAGTACTTTCACAGACACAAGTTCTGATATAATGCCACTGCTATTTTCCAGTGTCAAAGTGTATTTTCCAGTGTCATTTCTGTCACATTTATCAATTGAGAGTTGGGTATAATCAAGTCGCTTCTCAATGTGGACCTTATCTGTCAATTCTTTTTCATCCTTTGTCCAGTTAATCTTGGGAGTGGGTCTTCCTCTGAATGGTATATTTATTTTTATTGACTCTCCAGCACGCACTATAATTCCTTTCCTCAGTTCAGAGTCAATTGTAAGTCCTGGGGGCTCTATTTTGTCCTGCACTTTAACAGTTCCAGGAATAGCAGCCGGTTCACCAATACCTAGTTTGTTAATAGCACAAACCTGAATTTTGTATTCTTTATTTTCTGTAAGCTTTGTGATATCAAGTTTATTAAAGGGAAGGCCAGTTGCTGGTGTGCACATTATCCATTCCTCTTCATCAGCTTTGCAGATCTCCACAATGTATCCCTGAATAACACATCCACCATCATAAATTGGTTTCCCCCATGCTAATGAAACTGAGTTCTTTGTAGTGTCAGTCACATGGACATGGGTTGGTGGACCAGGCTTGAATTTTGGATTGCAGGCTTTATAGTATGATGTTGGTAAACTTGGTTCTCCAAGTCCTGCCATGTTTTCAGCAGAAATTCTAAACTCATATTCATGATCTTCGGTCAATCCTGTCACTCTGAAAGATAAATCTGTGATAGTTTGTCGATTACATTTTGTCCACCTGATTCCAGTCTTATCTTTCTTCTCTATGATGTATCCAGTAATTTCACTTCCACCATCAGATTCCGGACTACTCCAGAAAACAGTCATAGAATCTTTTGCTATATTAGTTACTTCTACAGATTGTGGTGATCCAGGTAGTAAAAATGGATTCTTGATTGTCACAGGCGATGATTCTAGCGGCTCACCAACACCATAGCTATTTACAGCCATAACACGAAATATATATTCATTTCCTTCCAGAAGATTGTTTACTTTAAATGATGTGACATCACATTTACTAGCAACTACAGTCCATGCAAGGCGGCTTGTCTCCCTCCTTTCAATGATGTAGTGAGAAATATTGCTGTTTCCATCATGTTCTGGAGGAAGCCAAGACAATGCACATGTTTCAGAAGTCACAGCAGATACATTTAGCATCCCTCCACAAGGTCCAGGGCTGTCTAATACTTTTACATAAAATGTAAAAATTTTGGTACCAGCTACATTAGCGACCTGCAAATTATAGTGACCACTGTCTGTTTTGATAGCATCTTTAACAGTAAGTATTGTTCTAAGGTCCGTTCTTTTGATCTCACATCTCAGCGTATTTTCAATCCCCTTGTCCTCCTTGAACCACTGGACTGTTGGTGTGGGCTTTCCATAGACATCGGCATCAAGCTTAAATGTACTTCCTGCACTGACAACAACAGCTTGACTGTATTCTGGATCAAGTGAAAGTCTTGGAGGCTCAACTTCATCCCTTGCTGTGATAGGCCCTGTGTTATAAGATGGTTTACTAATAGTACCAGCAGCATTCTTTGCAATTACTCTGAAATCATACTTGGAGTCTTCAGTTAGTCCAGATACTGTAAATTGAGTTTCAGTTACATTTGTAAAGTTAGCCTTCATCCAGCGTCCATCTGGTAAATCGCGCTTCTCCACTATGTAGCCAGTAATAATGCTGCCTCCATCATACTCTGGTTTTGCCCACTGAATTGTGATTGCATTCTTATTCACAATAATAGGCTCTGGGGTCCCAGGAGGATCACATGGGTCACATGCTATATATCCCTCAGAAATTTTACTGCATCTGCCTATGCCTACAACATTCTCAGCAAAAACTCTGAACTCGTACTCAACACCTTCATCTAGAGGACTTGTTTTGAAATAAGTGTCTTGAATTAGTGTCTTATTAATTTTTGTCCACAGAATGCTATTTCTCTCTTTTCTTTCAAGATGGTAGCCTATAATGCTAGTACCTCCATCTGTAATTGGTTCATGCCACTCCACAATCATGTGATTCCTTGATAATGAGGAGACAAATGGAGTCCCAGGTGGACCAGGTACTTTGAAAGGATACTGGACAGTCACAGATGCAGAGTCCAATGCGTGACTTTTACCATACCGATTTTCAGCAATGATTCTAAATTGATATTCTGCCCCAGTCTTTAATCTGGTAACTTTCAGGGTGGTCCTTGGTACGGTCGTTGACACATTCTCCCAATCAGTAGTGGTTATGTCCCGCTTTTTCACAATGTAGTTTGAAATATGGCAGCCACCGACATATTTTGGTGGATCCCAGGAAATTGTAACACTTTGTGAACTGATCTCATCAAATCTAACAGGCCCAGCTGGTGGGTCTGGCTTATCCAGAGTAATAATTAGTATAGTTGCATCTTTCTGCCCAACAACATTAGAAACAGTAATTCCATATATCCCGCCATCATCTTTTGTTGTTTCTTTTATGTTAAGAGTTGTGTGGTGTGCTGTATTGATAACATTAACTCTTGTTGTTTCTTTAAGAGCTAACCCAGCCTTAGTCCAAATAATTTTTGGTTTTGGACGTCCAAAAATAGGTATTTCAACTTTGAGGTCCTTTCCAATTAGTACACTATAATTGCTATATGCAGGCCTTACATCTGGATCAATAACAAGGTCCTTAGCCTGCACTGGGACAGCAAGAGATGTTGGGTCGCTTTTTCCTTTTTCATTGATAGCAATAACTCTGAACATATATTCTTCTCCCTGAACTAAATTACTGACAACAGTGTCCAGTGTTTTCACAGTTGCACACCCAGACCATTTTTCATTGCCTTTGACTTGCATTTCCACAAGATATTGTACAATTTTGCTGCCACCATCATGATCAGGCTTTTCCCATGCCAGAGAAACACTTTTGCAAGTGACATCAACAACAGTAAATTTCTTAGGCATTTGAGGTACCTCTGATACTTTTACAGAATCAACAGTCTCTGCAGGTAATCCAATACCATATTCATTCTCAGCATGCACTCTAAAATAATAATTGCACCCCTCTTGAAGTGGTTCAATCTTCCAGGTAGTTCTGTGACAATTGGTGACAACAGCTGCATAAGCCTTTCTTGTGCTTTCGCGTTTCTCAATAATATAGTTTTTTATTTTTGCACCACCATCCAATGCTGGAGGTTCCCACATAAGTGTTACAGACTCCTTAGTAATTTCTTTTACTTTAAGGTTTAATGGTGCACTTGGTGTGTCAAGTACTTTGACACTGATGGTAGCAGTCTTTACACCACAAACATTTTCAGCTGTAACAGTGTACTTCCCACTATCAAATCTGTTAACGTTATCAATGACAAGGGAGGTACAACTGCTTGTCATCTCTATCTGAGCTGTATCTTTAATTTTACCATCAACTTTTTCCCATCTGATTTCAGGAGCTGGTCGTCCTCTGATAGGTATGAACACTCTCAAGGAATCTCCAGCTTTAATATTGATTGTTTTCCTGAGTTCCATTTCAAGATCAAGATCTGGTTCTTGTGTCTTGTCTTCAACAAGGATTGTGCCAGGGAAATCTGTATGCTCTCCAACACCGACCTTATTAATAGCAAACACTCTGAATTTATAATTTTGGTTTTCTTTAAGTTTTTCAACTTCATATTGTGTTTGTTTTATGCCTGTGGGAAGAGTACACATTTTCCATTCTTCAGATGTTGCTTCACATGCTTCAATAATATATCCCTGAATATCACAGCCACCATCATAAATCGGCTTCTCCCAGGAAAGGAAAACAGATGTCCGTGAAATGTTAGTCACTTTGGGACTATTTGGGGGACCTGGTCTGAATACAGGATCGATGGCCATGTAATAAATAGAAGGGGAGCTTGATTTTCCAACTCCAGCATCATTCTCGGCTGAAACTCTAAATTCATAACTATGGCCTTCAAAAAGCCCTTTAACTTTAAAGGATAGTTCAGTTACTGTGTGCTTATTGCATTTAGTCCATCTTATCCCTTCTTTGTCGTGCTTTTCAATAACATATCCTGTAATAGAACTACCACCATCATTGTCAGGTGCTGACCAAATTACCACCATTGAATCTTTTGTGATACTGACAACTTCCACACCCTTAGGAGCATCAGGGCTCACAAACTGATTTTTTGCAATAATAGCTTCAGATTCTAATGGCTCACTAACTCCATATTTGTTTGCTGCTGAAACACGAAAGATATACTCATTTCCTTCCAAAAGTTTAGTTATTTTCAAATTAAGTTCCTTTGTTTCAGGTTCAACAACAGTCCAAACCAATCTACTTGTTTCTCTTTTTTCAATGATGTAGTGAGATATTTCATCACCACCATCTTCCTTTGGAGGTTTCCAGCTAATTAAACATTGCTCTTTTGTCAAATTGCTGACAGAAATAGGACCCTCAGGTGGACTTGGTCTATCTAACACTTTGATAGTGACCAGAACTGACTTCTCTCCTCCAATATTTTTCAAAAGCAATCTATACTGGCCTGAATCATTTGATGTGGCTTCCTTTACACTGAGACATGTACTGTATTGAGTACTTTTTATTTTACAGTGTTTAGTATTTGAAAGAATTTGTTTTCCCTTCATCCAGCTAATTGTTGGCATTGGTTTTCCAAAAATATCCGCATCAATTTTGAAGTTCTCCCCAGAATTTATTATAATAGTCTGGGTATATCGTGGATCTATGCTAATTCTAGGTGGTTCAACTTCATCCTTTGCAGTTATAGGACCAGTGCTGAGTGAGGGACTACTGAAGATACCTGCTGCATTTCTTGCAATGATACGGAACTCATACTGTTGATTCTCTGTTAAGCCAGTTGCCACATACTCAGTCTCAGTAACATTAGTAAAGTTGGTTCTTGCCCAGCGCCCTTCAGGTAATTCTTTCTTTTCCACAATGTAGCCAGCAACTTTGCTTCCACCATCATACTCTGGCTTTGCCCATCTAAGAAAAACTGATTTTTTTGTGACAGTAACAACTTCGGGGGTTCCTGGAGGATCACAAGGATCTCTTGCTACATAACATTCAGATAGTTTGCTTACTTTACCAATTCCCACAATATTCTCCGCATAAACTCTGTATTCATATTCAATTCCCTCTTCAAGACCTACACTTTTGAACTCTGTGTCTCGAGTAAGTGTCTTATTTAGCTTTATCCAGAGAATACTGTTTCTTTCTTTGCGTTCAATGTGGTATCCTAATATTTGGCTTCCTCCATCAATTACAGGTTCATTCCAAATTACATCCATATTATCTTTTGTGGCAGCGCGCACATATGGAGTTCCAGGGGGTCCTGGAACTTTAAAGGGATACTTGGCAACTACAGTATCTGATACTAGAACTGGACTCTTTCCATATCGGTTTTCAGCAGTAATCCTGAACTGATATTCAGATCCAGTTTTTAGTCGTCCTGCCTTAATTGTGGTTCTTGGTAAATTTGTTGCCACAACCTGCCAGTCTGTAGTGGAAGCATCTCTCTTTTCTACAATGTAGTTCTTAATAGTACAGCCACCATCATATTCTGGGGGTTTCCAAGACAATGTAATACTATTAGCTGTAACTTCAGCTACATTTACTGGACCAGCTGGTGGCCCAGGTTTGTCGAGAACAACAACACAAATTTCTGCAGTCGTTTCACCCACAGTGTTTGAAAGTTTGACAGTATACCGACCAACATCACCTCTGCAGACTTCCTTGATATTTAAATACAAATGGGTGTCAGCCATTTCAAAATTAATTCTTGAGGTTTGCTTGACAGGAACACCATCTTTGTACCAAGACATAGCTGCTTTGGGTCGGGAAACATATGATATCTCTATCTTTAAGTCTTCTCCTGCCAGCGCACTAAATGTGGAGAACAACAGTTTTACTGCTGGAGTAATTACAAGTTCTTTAACAATAACTGGTACACCAATTTGTCGTGGATCGCTTGTTCCTTTTTCATTTCTTGCTGATACTCGAAACATATATTCTTCACCTTGTGTTAATCCAGTAATAATAGCTTCTGTGACTTTTACAATCATGCATTGGTTCCAGGTATCACTGCCTTTGCTCTGCATCTCCACAACATATGCAATTATTCTGCTTCCTCCATCATGCTCTGGCTTTTCCCATGACAGTGTAACACTATTCTTTGTCACATCTTGCAATGTGATTTTACCTGGAGGAAGTGGTTTTTCAGACACTTTGACTGATTCTCTAGTTTCAATGGGAAGCCCAACTCCATATTCGTTTTCAGCTAACACCCTAAAATAATAATTGCATCCTTCAAGTAAATTATTAACAGTCGATCTTGTTTTGTGGCAGTTAGCATTTACAGTTGCATATGCTTTTCTTGTTGATTCACGTTTCTCTACAATGTAGTTCTTAATCGTACTTCCACCATCAAGAATAGGAGGGTCCCAACTGAGTGAAACTGATTCTTTGGTTATTTCATCGATCTTGATATTTTGTGGTGCTCCAGGAGTATCCAGTACCCTTACATTCACAAAAGCTGTCTTTAGCCCCGAACTATTTTCTACTGATAAAACATACTTTCCACTATCAAATCTATTTACATTTTCAATTAATAGCCAAGTGAATGATGATGTACTTTCAATTGTAGCTCTTTCAATTGACTCTCCATTTTCTCTTGACCATTTCACTTCAGGAGCAGGTCTTCCTTTTATAGGTACAAACAATCTCAATGTGCCACAGGCTCTGATGGTAACAACTTTGCGAAGCTCTGCATCAAGTTCGATATCAGGTGGAATCTGTCTCTCTTCTGTTTTTGGTAATCCAGGGACAGAGGCTGGCTCTCCAACTCCTTCACAGTTAACGGCAAAAATATTTATTTTATATTCTTGATTTCCTTTTAAGTTAGTGATTGTAAATAATGTGGTCACTATACCATCTTTGGGGGTGACATCTGTCCATTCATCATCCTGGGGAAGGCAAGTCTCAACAATGTATCCTGTAATGTCAGATCCACCATCATAAACTGGCTTGTTCCATGCGACGGTAATCGATGAGTTAGTTGTATCTAAAACCCTTGGATTTCCAGGAGGACCCGGCTTGTAAAGTGGGTCACTAGCCTTGCAAAATGGAGTTGAGGCACTTGGCAAACTTAAACCTGCAGCATTTTCTGCAGTAATTCTGAATTCATATTCATGCCCTGGTGTCAGTCCTGACACTTTGTATCTTAAATCAGTAATAACCTTCTTGTTACATCTAATCCAGTGCAGACTTGTCTTATCTCGCCTTTCAACAATGTAACCAGAAATTTCAGTTCCACCGTTGTTCACTGGCTCTTCCCAATAAATTACCATTGAGTCCTTAGTGATATTTCTTACTTCAGGATTTTGAGGAGGATCAGAAGGCATATATGGGTTTGTTGCAATAATTTGCTCAGATTCTAAGGGCTCACCAATCCCATACTTATTAACTGCCATCACTCTGAAGATATACTCATTTCCCTTTAATAGCTTTGTTACTTTAAACTGGTTTACTTGTAAGTCTGAAGCCACATTTGTCCAGGCAAGCCTGCTGGTTTCACGCTTCTCAATTATGTAATATTCAATATTTGCTCCACCATCATTTGATGGTGGCAACCAAGACAACACACAGTTCTCAGCTGTAATGCAAGTAACAAGTAATGGACCGTCTGGTGGACCTGGCCTGTCAAGCACTTTCACATTGAAGACATGTTTTGCAAATCCACCAGTATTGCTTGCAGTTAATGTAAATGCACCTCCATCTCTTCTTGTAGAATCTTTGTTAATCAATATTGTTGAAAAATCAGCCATTTTTATTTCTAGTTTTGTTGTTTTTTCTATTTCCTTTCCATCCATAGTCCAAATCATAGATGGTAATGGGTGACCTGTAATATCAGCCTCAAGTTTGAACACTTCCCCAGCTTTTACAAGTAAAACATCTTTAAACCTAGCATCAACCCTAATCTTTGGTTCCTCAACGTCATCTTTACAGACAATTGGATCTGATGGTTCAGATGGGCTACTTACAGCACCAGCTGAATTTCGGGCAAGAACGCGGAATTCGTAGGAGGCACCTTCTGTCAGCCCACTAACAGTAAATGTAGTCTCTTGTATGTTACTATAATTAACTTTGATCCAGCGTCCATTTGGTAAGTCTTTCTTTTCCACTGTATAGCCAGTTATTTTGAATCCACCATCATAATTAGGCTTTGTCCACTTAATATTCACAAAATTCTTAGAAATGTTAATGGCAACTGGCGTTCCTGGAGGATCCACGGGATCAAGGGCAAGAGAAGGCTCTGATGGTTTGCTTGGCTTTCCCACACCAGCTATATTTTCAGCTGCAACACGGAATTCATAGGCGATTCCAGCTTCTAGCCCTATTGATTTGAAAATGTTTCCAACTATTAGGGCACTGCTTACTTTTTGCCACAAGATACTATTCCTCTCTTTCCTTTCAATATGGTATCCAATCACTTCACTTCCACCATCATTCACAGGTTCATTCCAACTAATTGTCATGGTATCTTTAGTGAAACCTATTACTTGTGGAGTGCCAGGAGGCCCTGGAACCTTAAATGGGTATGCAGCAACAACTGATTCGGAGGTTATTGGAGGCCCAACACCATATCTGTTTTTAGCTTTAACACGAAATTGATACTCAGCTCTAGGGGTAAGACGTTCAGCTTTGAAAACTGTACGGATTATTGTTGTTGATAACACCGACCATGATGTACTTGTTGTGTCTCGAAATTCAACAATATAATTGTTAATTGGCACTCCCCCATCATTTTCAGGGGGATCCCAAGATATTGTAATACTTTCATTGGAAATTCTGTCATAATGAATTGGCCCCTTTGGAGGTCCAGGGATGTCATGTACTTTAACAGTGATTATTTCTGTCAGTGTGCCAAGTATATTTTTTCCTGTCACAGCATACTGTCCACTGTCATTCCTTGTACATTCACTAATACAAAGGAGAGTTGACATAGGAGTATTTTCAATGTATACTCTCTGTGTCTGATTAAGGGCCTTGTCCTCCTTCATCCAGGAAATTGTGGGCTGTGGACATCCCAGAACAGGTATCTCAATTTTTATATCATCTCCTGCCTTGGCAATAACAAGTTTTTGACATATTCCACGTAGATCAAACTGTGGTCCTTTTGTTTGTTCCTTAATAATAACAGGACTGCTTTGACAAGGGTCACTTCTACCTGAGTTGTTCACAGCCATTACTTGAAATATATACTCATCATTTTCATTTAAATTTTTCACTGTATAGTCTAGAGTCTTCGCTGTTGTGACATGAGACCAATTCTCTGAGCCTTTCTTTTGAGCTTCTATTACATATCCAGTAATTCTACTTCCACCATCATGTTTCGGTTTTGTCCAAATGAGACTTGCAGAATTCCTAGTAATGGCTACAATGTTAACCTTCTCAGGAGCAGTGGGTGCTTGAGACACCCGAACTGCATCAGAAGTTTCAGCAGGCTCTCCAATTCCAAATTCATTTTCAGCACGTACTCTGAAGAAATATTCTGATCCTTCAGCCAAATTTGGAACTCTAACTGAACATTTCTGACAGTTAGTTATTACAGCTGCATATGATTTTCGTGTAGCTTCCCGCTTTTCAATTATATAATTGATTATCTTTGAACCACCATCAATGAGAGGCATTTCCCACTGGAGAGTGACACCTTCATTAGTAATCTCCCGAGGTCTCAGGTTGATGGGAGGGCCTGGTGAATCCAAGACTCGTACATTTACATATCCAGACTTTTTCCCAGCAACACTCTCTAGGGTTAAGTTATATTTTCCAGTGTCATGTTTTGTACAATGGGATATAACCAGCAGAGTATATGATTCCGTGGTATCAATATTTGCATGACCCTTAAGGGATATATCTTCTTTCAACCAGGTCACCTCAGGTGTTGGGCGCCCTTTGATTGGAACAAAAATCCGTATGGATCCTCCAGCTCTGACAACAAGAGTTCGCCTCAGTTCGGCGTCAAGCTCAAAGTCAGGAGTTTCTTGACGTTCCACAATTTCAACAGATTCCGCAACTTGAGCTGGTTCTCCAATACCCATCTCATTCATTGCACTCACTCTAAAATTGTATTTTTCTCCTTGTTGCAGGTTTGAAATAACAAATTCAGAAATTCTTAGCGCACTGCCTGTTGTGTCTTTAATCCAGCTATTCTCGTCTTCTCTTTTGTGCTCAACTATATATCCAGTGATGTCAAGTCCACCATCATATTTTGGCCGTCCCCAGTTGAAGGTAGCTGTAGATTTAGTTATATCAGTAATTCTTGGGTTGGATGGAGGCCCAGGTACATCTGAAAAGTATGATACTTAAATATTTACCAGTTAAAAGACAAAGCGCATTTGCTCTAACTACTAATAAAAGTGTCTATATTTATCATTCTTTAACCACTGTTAACACGAGAACACCTCAACGAACGTCAAAGTCCTTTAACCTCCAAATAAGACATACTTCAGCGTATGTAGCCCTTTTGTTTGCGCTAACATGCCACTAGTCTTCAAAACAGCAACAAATCTAACAAAAAGCCTAACAGATTAGCTGCTCAGTTGTGAAATTGTAAAGCTGAAAAGTTTTGAAACACAGTCTGCATTTTATAAAATGTTGGATAAATAAATGTCGTTTATTGGTGATTCCATGTTTGTCTAAATTTACACTTTTTAACTGTTAAGTAATTTTTTTTTATACAAATCAATCCAGGTGAAATGACTTAAATGAATTTCATTTTAAATGAATTGCAAAAATGTTTTTCATTGAGAGGTCTGCAATTCCGTTTGCGTTGTTGCTCTGAGAAATATAAAGTGAATATAAGAAAACATTACCTGAGTTAGTTTTCAAAATAATTAGACCACCCATAACCAATTAAGGTATTAAAGTCGTTTGGTATTTATGTTAAAGTGAGGCTTTTATTTTATTACCAGTGTGGGATTAAGACTATTACACAAGATTAATCTATGGAATCCAATACTGAAATTAATGAGCACAAAAACATATGACATAAACCCGACCGTATTATGGGTTTCAGAGATTTTTTGGGGTGACAGCAACTCTGTAGCTGTGAAGATTGATGACATCCTATTGTTTTCTTGATGGATGAATGGTATGCTAATGTAATGGCACATTAGCAAAAACAAAAGGTGCTATACGCTGAAATAGAATGCTGCTGGCGGTTAAATGAAGAAGAAAAAACGCTAGTGGTTCTAGTGTTATTAATAAATATTTTATATATGACTGAGCAGATGGCAAATAATAAACAAGCTACTCACATGCTAGACTCTTAGTCATCACAGGTTGTGAAGGCTCACTGGGTTCTCCAAAACCAGCTTTATTTTCTGCAGTCACTCTGAATTCATATTCATTTCCTTCTGTGAGCCCAACAACTTCAAAATTTAAATCAGAAATCAATTTCTTTGATGCTCGAATCCATCGCATCCCATCTCTTTCTTTTCTTTCAACATTATACCCAAAAATGTTACTGCCTCCATCTTCAACTGGTCTCTTCCAAGAAATGGTAACTGAGTTTTTGTTGACATTTTCAATGTCTGGTTTGGATGGAGGACCAGGCGGACCTGTAATTGAATTTTAACAACATTTAAAGGTGTTCCATTAATGACATGAGATAGCTGTGTAATTATAAAAACATCAAAGCCATTTCATTTTATCATTACCTACAAATGAACTGAATCTGACTTAACCAAAGTTAATTTTTTCCTTACTTTGAATTCATGTAAGTTTCAGATATTAATAAATTTTTTGTTTTGCTATAAATTTATGCTTACAGTATAAATTATTATTCACTACAGTCACTGGACTTAATTTACCAGTCTTAAAGTCTTCCATTACATATCTAGTAATTCTACTTCCACCATCATGTTTCGTATGACTAAAATGCACTAGCTGTAGGTGAACTATAGCAATTTAACAGCACTATTTTTATTTATTGCATTATTATCAAATCTCTTCTGAGGAAAAAAAAATCTATTTCAATATTATTATTCTATTTTAAAGACTCTCCACATACCAAAGCTGTCCTCCATTTTCACTGGCTCAGACTGTGTTGATTCTCCAACGCCATAATGGTTTAATGCTGAAACCCGAAAGATGTATTCATTGCCTTGGATTAGTTTGCTGGTAACTAAATGACAATCTGTTACATTTTCAGCCAAAATTGTCCACAGAAGGCGACTTGTTTCCCTTTTTTCTAGAGTGTATGATTTAATTGCAGACCCCCCATCATCATGGGGTGGTGACCATGTTAATGTAACCTTCTCAGCAGAAACATTGCTGGCTATAAGGGGCCCAGGTGGACCTGGAACATCCAGAACTGTCACTTTAACATTTTCCTCTCTAACACCAAATGGATTGCTGGCTGAGATAGTGTATTCTCCAGAATCTTTTCCGGTGGCACACTTTTTTGATAATGTTGAAGACGTTGGGGTAGATTCAATTTGGCATAAGTCTGATGGTTTGAGGTCTCTTCCCGCTTTAGACCACCGGGATGTCGGAGGAGGTTTTCCGGTTATGCTTGTTGCAGTTATTACAATTGTATCACCAGCTCTAAGTGTAAGTCCCTCTTTCACTGTTGGATCAATAATTATGTTTGGTGCCTCTGTGGAAAACATTACAAGTTGTTATTATGGCAGAATAATGCACATTTAAAATCTTTTATTTTTTTCTTCATAAAACATTGTCTATTACATATGTACAAAACATTACTTACCGTATTCATCTTTGCAGACAATTGTATCAGTCTGCTCTGATGGAGGACTTATGGCCCCAGCTGCATTCTTAGCTCTTACTCTAAATTCAAACTTGCATCCCTCTTGAAGACCAGTTATGGTAAATGCACAATCCAAAACATTAGTACTGTTGGCCTTCATCCAGACTTTTGAGGGCAAGTCACGTTTTTCAATAATGTAGCCTGTCAGTTTGTGTCCACCATCATACTTGGGTTCAGTCCATTGAAGTGTTACGCTATTGTGTGTAATGCTGACCACATCTGGTTTGCCAGGAGGATCTAAAGCAATATAATGAAGAAAATAATAATATAATCGAAAAAAAAAACCTCGAGGAATATATCTGTTAGACTGTATGACTTAACTTACCAATCTGATCTAAGGCAACCACTGGCTCTGATGGCAGACTGGGCTTTCCAACACCTGCCAAATTTATAGCCATGATCCTGAATTGATACTCAAGGCCTTCTGTTAAATCTGTTACTTTATATTCCTTCATTTTCACTGGAGCACTGTTGGCTCTCTTCCACAGCAAGCTGTTTCTTTCCTTATATTCAACATGATATCCTGGCAGCATGTAAATATATATTATGTCACAATGAGAAACATAACATCCTGGGAAAGATTAAAAAAAAATAATACTTAGCGTTCAGCTACCTGTAACAGGGGAACCTCCAGTCTTCCTTGGATCAGACCATGCCAATTGTGCTGAATCATAGTGGACACTCATGATTTGGGGTGGTGGTGGTGCATCCGGTACATCTAGTGAAAACACAATACATTTTCAGCCTCATTCTGCAACAGCGAGCTAACATGCTAAAATAACAAATACTTACTGAATGGATGCTTGGCCACAACAGAATCAGATTTGAGGCTTTCTCCAATTCCATACTTGTTTTCTGCAGAAACTCTAAATGTGTATTCAGTTCCTTCATGAAGACCAGTTACTCTTAAACTGTTTGTCTGCACAGTAGAAGAACAGGTAACCCACATATTGGTTACTGAATCCCTCTTTTCAAGAATGTAATTGGTTATTTCTGATCCTCCGTCATCCTTTGGAGTACCCCATTTTAAGGAGATTCCTTCAGCTGTGATTTCATCAAACTTGATTGGTCCTGTGGGTATTCCTGGTTTTCCAACCACTTTCAGAAATATGGCAGATTCTTTGGTGCCAGCACTATTTCTTAGAGTTATTGTGTATTTTGAGGCATCACCTCTTTGGCAGTCATGAATCAGCAAGGTTGTGTGGACAGCTGTGGATTCAACAGATACTCGGCCACTATCAGTTAAAGTAACATCTTCACCTTTTTTCCATGTTACAGTAGGAGCAGGTTTGCCACTTATGGGTATTTTCAGGCGAACAGTACTTCCCTCTTTAGCAGTATAGCATAAATTTGGCAAGTCTCTTAAGTCACATCCAGGTAGAACTAAAAGACAAAAAGGACCAAGTAGAAACATAAAAGTCATTTTTACAAGTCATTTTTTTTTTACAATTCTCAAAATAATCTTACCTGTGTGGTCTTTAGCCAGAACATTAAGTTCCTCTGCAACACCATCTCCAGCATCATTTACTGCTCTCACTCTATAAGTATACTCCTTTCCTTCTATGAGGTCTTTGGCACTGTACTGCATATTCTTTGACTTCATGAGGTTCTTCCAAGTATCTTTTCCATTTTTCACTTCCAACACATATGCTATTATACGACTTCCTCCATCACTAATTGGTTTCTTCCAAGCAAGTGTACATGAATTTTTTGTCACCAGTAACGCCTTGAAGTCCAAAACTGGTCCTGGTTGTTCTAAAAAAAATATTTATATATATATTCCTATTAACAAAATACTATTAATACACACCAACCTTTTAAAATAATGTTCTAAATAAATTTATACTATTCACATACCTGAAGCTCTTACAGCATCCGTAATTTCACATGGCTCCCCAACTCCATATTCATTTTCAGCTAATACTCTGAAAAAATAAGATCTTCCTGGCTCCAAGTCTTGAATCAGAAAAGATGTTTTGGTGCAGTCATATGCAACTGTAGACCAAGACTTTCGTTCGGCATCACGTTTTTCAATTATGTAATTCTTTACTGGGCTTCCTCCATCTATTAACGGAGCATCCCAAAGAAGTGAAGCACTATTCTTTGATGTTTCCTTTACCATTAGATTAAGCGGTGGTCCAGGGGTATCTGTATCACAGATAAAATTATTTACAATTAAAATTCTTTTTTTTTTTCCCCAAAATTTAAAACAAAAACTTATTCAGAGTAACTTACCAAAAACCTTTACAGTAATTGTGTACATTTTCACTCCACTGCTGTTTTCCAGATTCAGAATATATTTTCCTGCATCATATCTGTTCACTTTCTCAATATAAACAAGAGTATCAAATTGTGTTGTCTTAATCACAATTCCTGGTCTATCTTTAATATTGGTATTCATCTTGGCCCATGTTGCCTTGGGAACAGGACGACCCCGTAGTAGAATGTACAACCTCATTGGGGTTCCAGCACGCAACTCTACAGTTTTCTTTAGCTCTTCATCAAGTTCTGCTTCGGGAGGAACTGAAATAATAAGTGGTGGAAAACAATTGAATGAATATTTCTAATCACTGATAATTGGGCTATACTTCAGTAAACTGAATTTAGTTAATTTCTAACTACATAAATAAATGTCACAGACAACTTTACCCAAATATTTGGACAGACACTCTAAAATATGAGCCTACATACCCAAAATGTCCTTGGCAGTATATTTGCCTGGAACTTCACTTGGTTCACCAAATCCAACCTTGTTCACAGCTGTGACACGAAACATGTATTCAGTATTCTCAGTAAGTCCAGTAACAATGTAATTTGTCTCTTGAAGGTTCCTTGGTACATTGCACCGTGTCCAGTCAGCAGCATCGGCTCTCTTGCTTTCTACGAGGTAGCCTAATATTTCACATCCACCATTATTAGCTGGTTCTGTCCAGCATAAACTGACAGTGCAATTAGTTGTGTCAACAACTTTTGGCGAGATTGGTGGTCCTGGAGGATCTGTGGAGCAGCACATGTAAGCATGGTAATGATTTTGGATTTTATAGCAGTTGTTCACATTTCCAAAGGTACAGACACTTTTATTTACTTACATAAAGGATCCTGAGCAATAGCGGCTTTGGATGGATCACTTGGTTTGCCAAGGCCAGCTTTATTAAGAGCAATAACTCTGAATTTATATTCGTTTCCTTCTGAAAGACCAGTAGCTTCAATAGATCTCTCTGTTATTGGTTTTCTGTTGACTTTATCCCACTTTACATCTTTGGTTTCCTGCTTTTCAACCATGTAACCAAGGATAGTGGACCCACCATCACTTGCAGGTTCTTTCCAACTCACAGTCATATGATCCTTTGTTATGTTTGTAATAATTGGAGGATCACAAGCACCAGGGACATCTATAATTAAAAAAAAAATGGAGTGAGTCCTTGAACTAATGAAACAAGGTCTGTAATTTTCTTTTGTGACAAATAAGAAATACATAAAACATTTACCAAATGGGTTCTTAGCAACAATGGGGTTTGTCAGGGTAGGATCACCCACACCGTATTTGTTCTCAGCATGAATGCGGAACTGGTACTCACGACCCTCAATCAGTTTCTCTACAGAATAGTCAGTCTGCTGAGCACTGATTTTGGATGTGACTTGAGCCCAGTTTGCTCTGCTTGTTTCACGTTTATCAACAATGTAGTTGGTAACTGCAGAGCCACCATCTGTAATGGGTGGCTCCCAGCTCAGCCTGATGTGATCCGCATACACATCTCCAAACTTGACAGAAACTGGTGGGCCAGGTACATCTAAAGAAATAAGCATAGAACGTCAAATATATTTCTCAAATATATAATGTTCACACATACTTCTTTCTATACATTTTACTTACCTAAAACTGTGAGTTTAATTTCACCTGATTTAGAACCACTTGCATTTTCTGCCAAAATAGTGTACTCTCCAGTCTCATTTCTTGTTACCGATAATAGCTCTAGGAAGAACAGATTTCTTTTCTGTGACATCTTCAAGACTTCAGAAGGTTTCAGTATCTCTCCATTCCTCTTCCAGGTAATTTTTGGCATTGGCTTTCCAAATACTTGAGCTTCAAGACACACATTTTTGCCAGCTTTAACCGGTTGCAGTGCCTTCATTTGAAGCCCAATTTCTATAGTTGGTGCCACTGAGAAGACAAAAAAAAAATGATCACCAGGATATAAATTTCCAAATAAATATTCCATATTGAGCTCATACTTTTTCATGAATAGTCTTACCATTTTCAGAAGATATTAGAACTGCATCAGACATTTCAGATGGTCTGCTGATGTTCACTGCAGTTTTTGCAAGTATTCTGAACTGGTATTTTCTGCCTTCCTCCAGCCCTGTTACAGTGTATTCTTCTTTGGGTAAATTTTGGCTGATTATGTTGTAGCGCACCCATTTGTCTTCAGGAATCTTTAGAGCTTCAATGTAATATCCAATGATCTTACTGCCACCGTCATGTTTTGGTCTGTTCCATAACAGCGTAACTGAATTCTTAGTCACATCAAGCACTTCAGGCTTGCTTGGTGGATCTGTAAGAGAATGACCCAGGGAAACGAGGAACTAGTAACACGTAATCATTACTACATGAGAAAAGCAAGATAAAGGAGCATAAGAAAACCTTACCAACTGGTGTTCTTGCTGTAGCAAATTCAGTATTTTTGCTTGGTTTTCCTTGTCCAGCACGATTAATGGCTGATACCCTGAAGGTATATTCCAAACCTTCAATAAGTCCGCTGCAAGGATATTCAGTTGTGCGAACAACTGTGTCATTAGCCTTTACCCAAAGAAGGCTGTTCCTTTCTTTACGTTCAATGTAGTATCCAGTTATTGGACTGCCACCATCATTGGCTGGTTTCTCCCAGGCAACAAACATGCAGTCTTTATTGACTTTTAAGATATGACAATTCAAAGGTTCACTTGGTAAATCTGAAAATGAGCAGAATTTTAGGTCTAGGTTCCATTGCAAAAAATGTACAATCTAGAAATTCATTTCAAAGGATCTCACCAAAGGGGAATTTGGCAATCATCCGCTCAGAAACAATAGGCTCTCCAAGGCCAAAACGGTTCTCAGCTCGAACACGGAATATATACTCCTTCCCAGGAATAAGCTTCCCTACTGTGCAAGTAGTCTTAGTGCATGATGATACAGCAATGACCCAATCATTTCTGCTCATGTCACATTTTTCCACCACATAGTTAGTGATAGTACTACCACCATCCTCAAGTGGTGATTGCCAAGATAGGGTGCAAGTATCAGCATTGATATCACTGATTAGAAATGGTGGTTCTGGGGGACCAGGGATATCTGAAAGATATTGATCAATTATTTTTTATATATGTCTTTCAAAACATTTTTTGCAGGAATCAATCATTCACAGGAATTAATTTTGCTTGTGAAACTTACCCTTGATGATAATTTTCAAACTCTGCTCCACTTGTCCAATACTGTTCTCAGCTGAAAGGCTGTACTGACCACTGTCCAGTCTTGATACATCTTTGATAATGAGCACACAACTGTTCTGAGATTTGTGCACAGTTAGACGACTAGAAGGGATGACCTCCTCTTCATTTCTGTTCCATTTACATACCGGTGTTGGTTTTCCAGAAACAAGAGCTTCCACCCTGAGTTTTTCTCCTGCCTTTGCAGTCACAGTATCAACCATAATAATCTTTGGTGGCACTAAATAAAATAAATAAATAAAACCAGAAAGAAAGATTAGAGTTTGTATACAGTATGCTGTTTTAACTGAAAAAAAATAAAAATCATGCAATGAAAGTGTGAAATACTGTTGACTTACACATTTGCTCCTTGATCTCAACTTCTCCTTTGGTTTCTGTGGGTAGACTGCAACCCATTACATTTCTTGCTGACACTCTGAATTTGTATTTCATGTTTTCTTTGAGTCCAACAACAGCAATACTCAGGTCTTTCACAATAGAATATGGCATCCATTGTTCCTCTGGTTTAATTTGCTCTTGGACCACAAGTTGTCCATCTTTGATTTCTTGAGGTGGAATCACCAACATGTAATCAACTACATACCCATCAATTTTAGCTCCCCCATCTCTCAGTGGTTTCACCCATGCCAGAGTTGTGCTATTCTTTGTAATTTCCAATACATCAATCTTTAATGGTGGGTCTGGTTTACCTGCAATGTCAAACCCATACAAATTAGAATGCATTCAAAATGAATTTCCTTTCAGTTTTATCATAACCAGTGTTCAGGTAGGTGTTCTCTAAAACTACAAATTCCCCAGTTTACAACATAAAAATACAAGGACACACATCATAGTCCTTTATTTTCAGTACTTTGGGCAGGCATGTTATCTTATTAGGTAATTGGACAGGTTGATCATTGCATTGGCAGTGGTAGAAAGGTTGTTTCTGACCTGGGCAAAGCTTACATTTAGCAGTAATATTCTTGTGTTTTTGTGCAGTAAAATGAAAATAATAAGAGGATCTCCACTTACGGAAGCACCCTGTCTTTTCTGCCATGTTTCCTTTGTAAATTTCCTCTCTAATCTTGAAATGTCTATGATTAAAATCAATCAGCATACATGTGCTTTGAAGCACATGTCCA
The DNA here is from genome assembly GCF_048594095.1 of Paramormyrops kingsleyae. Taxonomy (NCBI): domain Eukaryota; kingdom Metazoa; phylum Chordata; class Actinopteri; order Osteoglossiformes; family Mormyridae; genus Paramormyrops; species Paramormyrops kingsleyae. The sequence goes on from NC_132812.1 coordinate 13,250,487, forward strand.
CTTCCAAAACAACTCGAAAGTGCGGCCATCATTGGAACACTTTATTGACCAATTAGCGCCCAGGACTGGAAATATCCATTTTATAAGTAACATTTAAATATTCAGCACAAAAACATTATTTTGAAAATACGTGTGTAACGTAGGAAAGGACATTTTAATAATCCAGTAACTGAAATGTGACTGCTGAAATCTGAACTGCAATGCTTTGCTTTATTTTGTTATAGAGGAAAGTAGTATAATTAAGGTAAAACATTACTTTGTAACTCATTGCCCCCAACACTGGTGCCCAGCATATTTAATCAGCATCAATACACTTACTTATGGGATTTGATGCTAGGTAGGATTTTGGAGAAATCTTTGGCACTCCAGCTCCATATTCATTAACTGCTGTCACTCTGAAATAATATTCTGTTCCTGATATAAGATTTGTTATTTTCAGGTTTGTCTTTTTCACATCGTTGTTGACTGTTGCCCAGGTCTTTCTGTCAATTTCACGTTTTTCAACTATGTAGTGAGTAATTTCGCTTCCACCATCATTTTCAGGGGGAGACCAAGAGAGATTGCAGGATACCATTGTGATATCATTGGCTTCCAGACCTTGTACAGGTCCAGGGGTGTCTATTAATTTAAAAGGAAAAAAACAGGCTTCTTTGAGTTTCATTATCGCATTGTGTTGTATTATCAATCTGCAACTATAATTTCATTGGAAGGCATCCTTACCCAGCACTTGAACATTCACAAAAACAGCTTTCTCTCCCGCAGGGCTGGTTAGAGTAAGAGAATATTTTCCCGAATCATCCCGTGTGCTCTCAGGGATGACCAGGAATGCCATAGTATCTATTAAATCCACCTGACCTTTTCTTACAACATTGTCTATACCCATTCTCCTCCATGTCACCTTTGGTGCTGGTCTTCCTCTAACTGTGGCACACAATCTTATGGGGCATCCAGCACGAACAGTAAGACCCTTTCTCAGATTAGCATCCAATTCAATATCTGGTGCCTCTGTAAAAAGAAAGAAAGAAGAAAATTAAGAAATTTTACTTTATACATTCTGAATAGATCCAGCCAACCATTCATCCATTTTTATACAGGCTTTTCCTATATAGGGTTGCAGAGCTTATCCCAGAAGCTATGGGTGCAAGGCAGGAAATAACCCAGGACTGGACGCCAACCCATCACAGGGCACGTCCACACACCAGTAACACCTATGGACAATCTAGCAACTCCAGTTCACCTTAGCATGTTTTTGGACTGTGGGGGGAAACTGGATGACCTGGAGCAAACCCCATGATGACACACGTACAAAATGCAGATGTTGAGCCGAGGCATTGATTCAAACACTAGAGTCCAAATGTGGGAGGCAACTATGCTAACCACTGTGTCATTAAGTAAAATATACAAAATTGCTATACAGCAGGTCAGTGATTACCTAGGATCTCTTTGGGCGACACAGCATCTTTGAGATTGGCTGGTTGACTCATGCCAACCTGGTTCTGTGAATACACACGGAATTCATACTCCAGTTTTTCATCCAGACTAGTAACAGTAAAGTCTGTCACTGCCAGTCGAGCAGCAACATTACATCTTTTCCAGCCTTCATCTGCGCTTTTACTTGCACCCTTAATTCTAAACTCAACTACATATCCAATGATTGGAGCACCACCATCACAAACTGGCCTTTGCCAGCAGAGTGTGATGGATGTCTGTGTGCTGTCAGCAACCTTCAAATCTTCAGGAGGGCCAGGAGGTCCTGCAAAGTTTAAAAAAATACATTCATCTATATATAAAGTACAAAAGACACCAGCAGAATTTTGACTTTTTTTTGATTTACAGGAACAAAAAATTCAAAGTAATTAAATACAAAAAAATAATAATAATGCCAACCATTGTACAAATAACGAAATATGCAATTGTTTCTATATAAGCAGGTAAACCATCATCAAAGCAATCTTTTTTGATACCTGTATGAATACATATTTGCAAAATGGACACCATTTCTTGGATCTAGTTTTTTTTTTACATGAAAGATATGTTAAAGCGTGTTTTGACAATTTAAGTTGAAATTTAAGTTTAAAAGGAAGAAACACAAAAATATCTACAAGTCATGATATGGCAAGAAAGTTAAACTTACCAACTGGATCTCTAGCAGTTACTGATATTGAGGGTTTACTGGGATCTCCCAATCCAACTTCATTTTGTGCTTTGACACGAAACTGATATTCATGGTTAGGGATCAAGTTGGTAACATTCATGCATGTCTGTGGGATAGGATCTTTTGTAACTGGAACCCACTTAATGGAATGTAGTTCCTTTCTTTCCAGAATATAACCTGTGACAGGCTTTCCACCATCTTTTCCTGGAGGACGCCATGAAACTGTCATTTCTTCCTTTCCAATTTTGGTGACTTCAGGTGGATCTGGTGGACCAGGTCTATTGAACTGTGTTCTGGCAATGACTGCTTGGCTCTCCACTGCAGGACCTGTTCCCATCTTATTCTCTGCTCGTATTCTGAAGATATACTCCTGTCCTTCCACAAGACGAGTCACATTAGCTGAATTACTTATCACAGCTGCAGAGTGAACTGACCAAACCATTCTCCTCGTCTCACATTTTTCCAGAATGTAGTTCTGAATCTCACAACCTCCATCATCCTCTGGAGGATCCCATATTAATTTACATCGGTCCACTGAAATATCAGATATCTTCAGGTCTCGGACAGGACCAGGTTTATCAAGCACATTCACAATAATGTGAGCAGAACAGCTTCCTGAACAGTTTGTGGCAGTGCCTACATATTTTCCACTGTCAGTACGCCTAGATGATGTCATCAGTAACTTTGAGAAATCTGAACCAGTTTCAGTATGACATCTTGGGCTTTTGTTAATATCACCAGTATCACTTTCCTTGAGCCATTTAACCACAGGTTGGGGCTTTCCTTTAAGACTTGCTTCAATTTTAATAGGATTTCCAGCTTTAACGGTGAGGACACCATCTAATTTAATGCCAAGTTCTGGTTCAAGTAGTTCTTCTTTAACAGGTGTTTCAGCAGTTGTTACCCAATTACTCACTCCTCCTTCATTCTTAGTTTGTACTCTGAATTGATATATTTGGTTTTCAATGCACCTATCTACCATAAAGAATGTTTCCTTGATTGCACCTTTGTGTAGTCTTTCCCATTCTTCAGCTCCTTTTAGCTTCCTTTCAACATGGTAAACAAGATTGTGGCTTCCACCAGTGTACTCTGGTTTTTTCCATTTAAGGAAAACAAATGTCTTGCCAATTTCAGCAGGATGAAAGTTTTCAGGCTCACCAGGCTTTTCAATTGGATCAACAGCCAGAATTGCCATTTTAGTTTCAATTGGTGGCCCTTGACCACATTTATTTTCTGCACTGACACGGAAAAAATACTCACAGTTTTCCATGAGCGGTGCTTTAACAAGACGTTTTGTGCAATCCGAGGACACTACTGTCCAACCCCTTTGATTTGGTTGTCGACACTCAATAATGTAATTTGTAATTTCTGTGCCTCCATTATCTTCTGGATTCTCCCATGATACCATACACGAATCCTTAGTTACGTAACTTATCTTCAGATTTTGACATTGCCCAGGTTTATCAAGAACATTAACTACAATACTAGCTTGTGCTTGACCACTAATGTTTTTTGCTTGAATGACATATTTCCCATAATCTTCTCTAGTTGCTTCTTTTATGATCATATCAACAAGTGGGTAATTGTTGTTCATCTCAGTCCGCTTGTCTTGGACTAAGACTTTTGCATCCTTAGTCCAGGTAATTTCTGGATCAGGTCTTCCTTTAACACGAGCAACTAAGTTAATGTTCTGCCCTGCTCTGACTGTCAGTAGATCACGACAAGCAACGTCAACAATTACCTCTGGAGGAATAAGGATGTCTTTTGCAATAACTGTTTCACTAAGTTCTTTAGGTTCTCCTTCTCCAATCTTATTACAGGCTCTTACACGAATCTTGTATTCCATGCCTTCAATCAATCCTGGCACTCTATATGCACACGGTTTAATAAGTTCGTCCTTATTAATTCTATCCCACTGTTTACTGCTTGATTTCTGGCATTCAACAATATAACCTAATATAGGACTGCCCCCATCTCTTGAAGGCTTAGTCCAGACTAAATCCGCATAAGATTTGCTCCAGTCCTTAAGTTTGACATTCACTGGGGGACCGGGGCAAGTGATGGGACGTGTAGTTTTAACTGGATCTGACACTGGGGAAGGTTCACTTATGCCAGCAATGTTTTCCGCAAATACTCTAAACTCATAGGTATTGCCCTCAAAAAGTCCAGATGCTCTGTATCTGGTATCTAAGACAGGAGTTTTGTTCAGACGAATCCATTTACCTGTCATTTCTCTACGTTCGATAATGTAACCAATGATTGGACTGCCACCATCGGATAAAGGGGCTTCCCACTGAATAGTCACAGCAGTTTCTGTGATATCTTGAGCAACTGGTTGGCCTGGTGCACTAGGTGGGTCAAACATACGCTTGGCAATAGTAGGTGAACTTTCAAGGGCAGCACCTATACCAACTTTGTTCTCTGCACGAATACGTATTACATATTCGCGGCCTTTCTCCAGATAGGAAACCTTAGCTTTTGTATTAATGCTTCCAGAGCTTACTACTGCCCATGGCTCCCATGGCTTCTTGGTATCCTTCTTCTCAACAATATAATTCATCAAAGGAGTTCCACCATCATCCTTGGGAGGACGCCAGTTGATGACCATGAAATCAGGAGTAACCTCAAGCATGTTAACTGGGCCAGTAGGTGCACCTGGGACATCAATAACTGTAACATGCAAAGCAACTGTCTTGCTTCCAGCTGGGTTGGAAACTGTGAGAAGATACTCTCCAGTGTCTTGTCGTTTACAGTCCTTAATGGTGACAGTAGTTGAATAGTGATCAGTTTCAATCAGCACATTGCCTTCACTTTTGATTTCCTTGCCATCCGTAACCCATTTAGGATTTGGAACAGGAATGCCTTTCATAATTGCAGGAAGCTTGATTGTGCTTCCAGCTTTCACAACAATTCCTTCAATTAGCTTCACATCAACTTCTATTGTTGGTGCCACTAAATGAAAAAAAATGAAAACATTAAGGGAAATAGTTTCTCAAACCTGAAATACTGTATTTTCCAGAGTGATAACAAAAACGTGACTTACCAAGTTTTTCCTGGCACAGAATAGGTACTGTTGTATCAGGACGACTCAGACCGATAGCATTCTCTGCTTTCACACGGAATCGATAGGTCTTTCCCTCTTCAAGTCCCGTCACATGACATTCAGTCTTTTTGACAGTTTTAAAAGTAATCCAGTCTTTTTCCTCTTCTTCTTGGTATTCTACTAGGTATCCAGTAATATCACTACCTCCTGTGCGATCTGGCAAATTCCACTGAAGCCAGACTTCAGTTTTATCTGCATCCACATGATGCAAATTCTTGGGTGGACCAGGTGGGTCTTAAATATGGAAAGGAAAATATTGGTCTTTATGGAAATTGATAAAAAATTATATTTTATATTTAAAAACCTATTAAAAATTACACGAATACTCACAGAGGGGATCAATAGCCTTTATGGGTTTGGTAGTTGAAATGTATTCACTTCTGCCAAACTGATTTTCAGCAGCAACACGGAACATATATTGGTTTCCTTCCATTAAGTACAAAGCCTTTAAGCTAGGCTTCTTGCATGAAGAAGAAACAGGTACCCAATTATCTGAAGCCACATCTCTTTTTTCTATCACATAGTTAGAAATAACAGCACCTCCATCATCCTCTGGCTCATTCCAGGAAAGGTAGGCTGATTCTCTTGTAATCTCAGAAACGGACAGATTCCGAGGTGGACTAGGCTTGTCTGTGTTTCAAAAAGGACAATTCAATCTAATTAGAAGTTCATTCATACATACTGTAAGTTTATTATGAATGTCAAGGAAATTTGGCAACACTTTCTATGAATGTCATATCTATAAGAATCCATGAACACATTCATAACACATTCATGGCTATAAATATTTATGAAAAGTCATAAAACATCATAGACATGTTCATTACACATTATGAATGCTTTATGAAGCACTCATCTATAATCCACTATTGATACCTTCATAATGCAGTACAGAACACCTTTAATTCTTATACCGACCATTATAATGCAATATGAAGATATATACTCAGTGACGCCCGATCCCCCAATCTTTCCCCAGTCCAACATGTGTAGGATCAGGTCAGACTTCAACTCAGACCCAGTGCCAATCTTCAGGATCTCGAGGGTCAGTTACAACAGCTGTGGGCCAACTTGCCACAGAAGAGGATACAATGGCAGTACGACTCCCTTCGGCATCGTATTGCTGGATGTATCCAGGCTTGGGGGGGTGCCACACCCTACTGACCTGGGACCAGCAGTGTGCCCATACTGCCAACTCTGTTTTCCATTCAATCTAATATTATAATCATTGCGATACAGTCACATGACCTTTCATCATGTGCAGATTCATTTCATTTCCACCACTCTGTCTGGGTGCTTAACATCTTTGTCAGTGAATGTATATAGTGCATTATAGATGAGAGCTTCATTGCAGTTTAAGTATTGTAATCAATACTATGCCTTAAGCCGGTCAATAGAAGATACTGTGATGCTTTACGAATATTATTATACAAACCAATATACAGCCGTGGAAAAAGTAAGAGACCATAGGATGATTTTTTTCTCTCATTTCTCAATTTATGGGTGTGCATCTGTGAATAATGTTTTTTGGTTTTTGCAAACTGCAGCCTGGTTCTTCTCTGTTTCTCGTAAATTAAGGGCTTCCTCCTTGCTTTATGGGTCTTCAGTCCTGCTTTTAAGAGCCTGATACGCAGGTCTCTTAATTTTTTCTACGGCTGTATAATGCATTATAGAGGACAGCTTCAAGTAAAGTGTTACTGGAAATTCTTACCTAAAACAAGAACTGTGCATGTAGCTGCTTTAGAACCTGCAGAATTTTCCACAGAAATTGTGTAATCACCACAATCAGAGCGAAGACAGTTATGGATTTGTAGTTTACTTCCTACACCAGTAACCTCCACATTAGCTCTAGGTGGAACCTCTTCATTATTCTTCTTCCATGTGACTTTGGGGAATGGCACACCCTTAATTCCTGCACTGAGAATGATATCAGTCCCTACCATGGCAAGATGCTCACGAGCCATGTTCGCATCAAGTAGAAGCTCTGGGGGCTCTGTTGAAAAGAAAATTTATAAATGATTATATTAAAGTTGAAAAAAGTATGCTAAAATATGTGAAGAAAATATTTATTTTATAAATTTATAAATATTCTTCCTATTTATTTAATGTAAAATCCCAATTACCAAGTCTGTCGTGTACTTTCACAGGATCCTTAACATATGCAGGATCAGATTTACCGGCAGCGTTTACTGCCATAATCTTGAACCTGTACATTTCTCCATCTTCAAGGTTCTGTACTGTAAACTTGGTTTCTGGGCATGATTCAGCAGTCTCATTTGCTTTTTTCCATTCTTCCACACCAATCTTCTGATATTCTACTAGATAGCCAAGAATTTTTCCTTTTCCGTCATGACGAGGTGGCTGCCAGGTTAAACTTACAGTTTCTTTAGTCTTGTCCACAGCTTCTGGGAGCACAGGTGGGCTTGGTGGTACTGGGAATAATTAAAAAAATATATGTGTGTTTGTGTGTATGTATACAAATACTGTACCTCCAAATAAATGTAAAGATTGGAAGATTATATGAAAGGGCACAATTGAGACTTACCAATTGGATCTTTAGCTACAACAGGATTTGATGGTGGACTAGGATCTCCAACACCTATTTCATTTTCTGCCATGACACGGAATTCATATTCACAGCCTTCAGTAAGATCTTGAACTCTGAACTGTGTGTCTGGGTATATGGGTTCTCTTGTAGCACGTGACCATCTCTTTGATGTTGTCTCCTTTTTCTCTAAGATGTAGTTAGTGATTGGTTTTCCACCATCACGAGGTCTACTCCAGTTAACAAGAGCTGTGTCTTTGTACACCTCTTTAACAACAGGTTGCTCGGGTGCCTCAGGCACTCCTGTGAAAATAAGTTTATAAGCCACCATAAAATAATATGTTTTAAGGACACCTGCGCATATATGTTTGCAAAATACCCGTGCCTTTCGAATTCATTAAATGATTCTTACTGAAGAGATCTTTGGCTCGCATCTCTTCAGATTCCAGTGGATCGCTTATTCCATACATATTCTCAGCACAGATTCTCATGATATACTCCCTTCCTTCAGTTAACTTGGGTACTTTGCATGTTGTCTTTGTGGAGGCAGATGTCACAGTTGCCCAAAGATCCCTCTTTGTGTCTCTCTTCTCAATAATATAGTTAGAAATCTCAGAACCACCGTCATCAAGAGGGGGCTTCCAGGAAATAACCATGAAATCTCTGTGAACTTCTTTGAACAATACTGGTCCCTGTGGTGGCAGTGGACGATCTGTAATCATTAAGAGTTAAATAAATAATAGAGAGAAACTGTAACATTATATATTGAATAGAGACATGATTACAAAGGAGACTAGAAAACATAATATGACCAGGAAAGGGAAATACGCACCAACAACAGTTACATTGCAAATGCCCTTCCGTGAACCTGTACAATTCTCTACAAGAACACAATATCTGCCACTATGTTCACGCTTAGCCTTTATTATGCCTAAGCACATTGTGGTTAGAGTGTTCTTCAGTTTGATATGGTTATCGGCCTGTAATTCTTTATCATCCTTGAACCATATAATAGACGGTGCTGGCTTTCCAGTGTAGCGACCTTGTAGTGCAAAAGATTCGCCAACACGTATAATGACCTTGTCACGGAAATCAAGCTCAATTGTCGGTGGTTCTGAAAATAAAAGTAAACAGATTACACAAAACCAAAAACCAATTTTAAGGTTAGCTCATATGTGGTACCTCATAAGAATTTCACATTTCCCTTACCTAGCTCATCCTTGCAAGTAATTGGTTTGGTGTTAAAGGAAGGTTTTCCTTGACCAATTTCATTTACTGCACTAATGCGGAATTCATAGGTGTCACCCGCCTTAAGACCATCAAAGGTGAATTTCCTCCCAAGCAGCTTCTCTTTTGTGAGTCGGACAAACTTTTCTTTGCCAATTGGTCGGGCTTCTACTACATACATGGTAATTTCAGACCCCCCATCATTCTTAGGTGGTTTCCAAGTCAAAGTAATAGAGTCCTTTGTGACTGCTGTGACTTCCAGATCTTCAGGCCGGTCCGGTACACCTAGTTTATAAGAGTAGTTACAATCAGATCAAAAGTCTAACGTATAAAATAGACCAGCAGCGTAACCATACACTAGCCTCATTTACACAAAAGAAAAATTAAGTTACATGTAAGTATGAATTAGTGCATGATAAAACATTGTATAGAAAAGTACTCACTAAAACGATCCTTGATGGTTATTTCTGAAGTGGTTTCAGTAAATGGACCTATTCCAATCATGTTTTCAGCCGCAATTCTGAAGAAATAAGCCTTTCCATCAACAAGACCACGAACAACAGCAGCATGTCTAGTGATAGTGCAAGACACTGGGGTCCAGGCCTTACGTTCAGCTTCACGTTTTTGAATTATGAAATTAGTAACAGCTGAACCACCATCATCTTCAGGATAGAACCAGTTTAACTTGCATGAGTCACTAGTGAGATTCTCTGCAGTGATTGGCACGCCAACTGGACCAGGAATATCTAAGGCATAGATACAAAGGAAGGTTTAGGACACCTAATTTTTCAAATGGATTGATATAGCACTTAACCAATGGGTAGCATTGTGACTAATTTTGTTGCCCAATACCTCCAGAGCTGGCGATTTCAATTCTACCCCCTTTGTGTGTGTGTGTGCGTGTGTGTGTGTGTGTGTGTGTGTGTGTGTGGCCCCATGGATTTCTTCCCCTAGTCCAAAGATGTGCAGGGTAATCTATAAATAGCCCAAAATGTTTCCTCGTCTACACCCTATGCTGAACTGGCATCCTGTTCTGTGCCCTGTGCTGTATGGGAGAATATCCAGCCCCCTGAATTTGTACTGAATAATAATTAACAGAATACGTACCCAACACATCCACCACAATGCTCTTCTTTTTTTCACCTCCGTCATTCTTAGCAGTGAGTGTATAAATGCCTTTGTGTTTCCGTGTGCATTTCTTGATTACTAAAGACGAACTGATTGCAGTCGTCTCAATCGCAGCTTCCTCTGGTAATGCACCGTCATCTCTATTCCATGTAATCTGTGGTGCTGGCTTTCCAGAAACAAAGGCCAGGATACGAATCACACCACCAGCATGAACAACCAGCCTCTCTTTCATTGTGGCATCCAGGTTCACCTCAGGAGCAACTGAGAAATCAAGAGATAATATTTTTAAAAGTCCCCCCAGATGTAGACATACAGTAATCATTAACACATCATTCAACAACTTACTTATTCTGTCTTTCAGTTCAATCACCTCTGGCACTTCACCCGGTTGACTAACACCTGCAGTATTTATGGCTCTTACTCTAAATCTGTAATGTCCCAGTTCTTTTAGTCCATCAACCACAAGTCGGGTTCCTCTTACTTCCTTATCTTTAGCCTAGAAGGTATGATAGATAGATAGATAGATAGATAGATAGATAGATAGATAGATAGTATATGTATATACTCACATATATGTACTTAATATACAAAGTTAACAAGAGAATAATCATTTTAAACATACTTTGCCCCATTCTTCTTGACCTTCCTCTTTGTACTCAACAATGTAGCCAATAATCTTTGAGCCACCATCTTTTAATGGTGGAACCCATTCCAGATCAACGGTTGATTTTGTCCAGTCAGTAACTTTAGGTATAGGAGGATCTGGCGGAGCTGAAAAAACACATGCAAAAAGTTGTATATTTTATTCATAATGCCAGAATTTCATTACATTAGTTGCAGAAAAATTATTTACCATAAACAGCATATACCATTTACCTGCTGGGTCTGTGGCAGTAATAGGATCTGATGGCAAGCTTGGAGGGCCACATCCTACTGCATTAATGGCAGTGACACGGAACTGGTACTGAGACCCTTCAATGAGACCACTTACATTATGTGATACACCAAAAGGCATAACTTTGATCGGGTCACGGGTTACTCTGTTCCACCGTTTGGATGTCGTCTCTTTTCGTTCTAGCCAATAACCAATCACTGGTGTTCCACCATCATATTCCGGCTCTTCCCAGTTAACTGTCATGGAGTTATGGGTTACACTTGAAATGGTTGGTTTTTCACATTGACCAGGAACAGCTTTAGAGAGAAAACACATATAAACCACATTACTCAGAAAAAAAAGTCAAAATGACATACACACAATTTACTTTAATATACTCACTGCAAAGATTTCTGGCTTTCTCTGGTTCACTGTCAAGAGGATCACCAATACCATATTTGTTTTGAGCCATGATACGGAACACGTATTCATGGCCTGCGATCAAATTCTCCACTGTGTAAACCCGCTCTTTGGGTTCATTGGTTACATGTATCCATGTCTTCCTGTTAGCCACACGTTTCTCTATGACATAATTAGTAATCTTTGACCCTCCATCATCTTTAGGAGGAAGCCAAGACAGTGTAATCTTCCCTGAGGAGACTTCTTCAAACTTGATGGGTGGACAAGGTGGTCCTGGGCATCCTGAATGAGTAAATCAAGCAATTCAAACATTATCCAAAGTCTTACTATTCAAGTTTTACATATGAACACAAGGAATAAAACAAAACAAACAAAAACAAATTACCTAATACATTGAGCCTTATTTCCTTTGAGGCTTTACCCAGACTGTTGCTAGCTGTGATTGTGTAAATACCAGTGTCTGCTCTTTTTCCTTGCTTAATCAGAAGTGCGCAGGTGTTATCAGTCACAAGCTTATTGATGTGCTCATCATACTCTACATCAGTCTTCTCATCCTTTCTGTAGGGTGGAGCCTTTTGCCATGTTAGGGTAGGGAATGGGCAACCCTTGATTTTTGCAACAATTTTGATGTCAGTTCCTTGTTCAACTTCCATGAATGTGTCAAGTTCAATACTAGGTGCACCTTAAAGAAAACATTTAATATAAAATTACACAATGGTTAAGTTAAAATGCTTTCTTGTTTAATATATTAGAAATATTCCTCTCATTGACATACATTTCTGGTCTTTAACAGTGACTGGCCCAGCAGTTGAGGACGGCCTGCTTGCTCCAGCCTCATTCACAGCTTTGACACGAAATTCATATTCTCCGCCTTCATTAAGATCCTCAATCTTAAAAGTGGTCTCTTCAACATCACGTCGATTGCATTGCCTCCAGGACTCCTTTTGTGTTATACTGGTGTCCCAGCAAAGACGCTCAACAATGTAATGTGTCACAGGAGCTCCACCATCATTGATGGGTGGCTTCCATGTAAGGGTCACAGTGTCCTTGGTAACTTGATTAATTTTGACCTTTATGGGAGGATCTGGAGGGTCTGAAGAAGAATGACAAAGTGATATTAAAATTCATTTCAGCTTAAAATGTTGCTAGTTACAATTATTTAGTTGTACTTCAGCTGCGTTTATTAACTTACGTATGGGATCCCCCGCCTTTGTCCGCTGAATAGTTTCAGTGTGTGGTCCCAAGCCAAGGCTATTTTGTGCCCTGACACGAAACAGGTACTCTTGTCCCTCAATAAGGTCACACACAACAAATGACTGGCTTCCACATGCAGGATTAACCTTCGTCCAAGCCTTTCCTTCAACAGTTTTCTTCTCAATATAGTAACTCTTGATTCTTTCGCCCCCCTCATTATCAGGAGGCTTCCATGTAAGTCTACAGCTGCCTCTTGTGATATCAGAAACTTTGAGATCCTTTGGAGGTCCTGGTAAATCTAAAAAAATATATGTGTATATACATATATATTTGCACAACTTATGCATATTATTATTATGATTATTATTCTTATTACTACAACAATAACTACTACTACTACTGGCACTGTTTTGTACTGCTTACCGAGTACATTGACTCTGACTTTCACAGCCTTCTGTCCAGCTTTATTTTCAGCTGATATGATATAAGTTCCAGAATGGCATAATGTACTGTCAGGAATTGTGACGGTTGATGTAGTGTCAATTGATCTAATCTAAAAAAAAAAATATGTAAATTGCATTAGAAATACTGATTAGTGTTTTTGAAAGTTAAATTCAAATTATGATGGCCCAATACCTGTGACTCTACTGGAAGAAAATGAAGACCCTCCTTCTTTTCAGATATTGCTTTGCCATCATACTGCCATGTAACATTTGGAGTAGGACATCCTGTGATAATTGCAGGGATTTTTATTGTGGAACCAGCCCGACAGGAGAGTAACTCCTTGGCATTGATATCCAAAGTGATTCTTGGTTCCTCTGTAAGTGAAATTTAAATATCAGTTCAATTACCTTACATATATATTTTCTTGAAAAATATGAACATATTATGAGAATTACCCAATATCTCTTTAACAAGAATGTGAGAAGTTCCTGGGCTTGGTTCAGACTCTCCTCCAGAATTGACTGCAATAATTCTAAATTTGTATTTTTTCATTTTTTGAAGATCAGGTACAGTAAATTTATTATCAGGATGTGGTTTGTCTGATTCATTGACTCTTCTCCATTGTAATGAATCTTCATCTTGAACTTCAATAATGTAGCCTTTGATGGGGCTTCCGCCGTCCTTATCTGGTGGATTCCAAGTAAGTGTGACACTATCATCGGTTTTATGTGCAACTTCTGGGCTTGATGGCATTCCAGGAGGATCTGGAAAATAAAAATAATAAGGTATTTTTAGAACACTCGCGTTAAAAAAAAATTAAATGTATAATCTTTTTCAAAATATGTACCCATCCATCCATCCATCCATCCATCTTGTACACACTCATTTCAGTTCATCCCAGGTAGCATACACATGGGGTACATCCTGGAAGGGTTGCCAGTTAAATAAAAACACATGATAGGGAATGAAACAGAAAAATTTACATACTCTTGGGGTCAGTTGCAAATGCACTCTCAGTCGGTTCACTAGGAGGTCCAACACCAGCAGCATTGCATGCCATCACACGGAACTGGTATTCAGTACCCTCATTCAGGTGGTGTACATTAAATTCTAGGCCTTTAATTGCTGGTTTTGTGATTGGGGCCCGATTCACACGATTCCAGTAAACAGCTCCTTTTTCTCTCTTCTCAAGCCAGTAACCCGTGATTGTGGATCCGCCATTATCCTTAGGTGGTTCCCATGTTACCAACATGGAAGTCCTAGTGCACCCAGCGATCTTTGGGTTTTGTGGTGGACCAGGGAGGCCATACAGATCCTTGACAATGACTTTCTCTGATTCACATCCATCACTAACTCCATATTTATTCTCAGCTTTGATCCTGAACTGGTAAGTCCTATCGGTTTCAAGTTTTGATACCTTGAAAAGGAAGATGTTTATTATATTTCTAATTCAAAATAATTCTGCATAATTCTGAAAAAAAATATATTAATATTATGCTTACCCTATAACGCCTTTCAATTACACTGTCAGTTATCTCCTCCCAATCTGATTTTTTCTTGCTGGCATCCCTTTTCTCAATAATATAATTTGTGAGTTCACTACCTCCATTATCTTCTGGAGCATCCCAAGTAAGATAACATCCTTGATTTGTGATATCAGAGACTACAATGTTCTGTGGTGGCATTGGACGGTCTAAAATGTACACATGGGATATTTTTTAAAAATATAATAATAATCTCTTTCATAAGTTCAATATATAAACAGACGAATTAAAGATGTAACACTTACCAAATATCTCTACCTTGATGTTCTCATATGCAGATCCAAGGTGATTTGAAGCAGTCAGTGTGTAAAGGCCACTATCTTTCCGATCAGTTTCAGGAATGCTTAGCGTTGTGTGTGCTTTTGAATAACTCAGCACCTCAGTATTAATCAAAAATTTTTCTGTTTGTTCCTCAATAATATTTCCATCCCTTGACCATTCACTCTTGGGCATTGGGATTCCTATCACTTCTGCAGGAATTTCAATGGCTTCTCCTTTCTTAGCAGTGATTGTACCACTCTTGAAGTACTTCAACAATGTCACAGTTGGCTTAACTGCAATAAAAAAAAGTGTGAGTTATTTTCAGATAGGAAATAATGTGTATGTCCAATTGACATCAATTTGTACACTGTAATAAAAAATACCTTCATCATCTTGAATAACAGCACTTAATGTAAGTGAAGGCTCTCCATCTCCAATATCATTTACTGCTTTGACACGGAAGTCATACATATGACGTTCGGAGAGGTTCTCCAGTGTTAAAAATAGATCCTTACATATCTGACGATTGGCAATCTCAAACTCAGTTCCATCTTTTCTCTTCTTTTCTACATAATATCCTCGAATTGGACTGCCACCATCACTTTGAGGTGGTTTCCAAGACAGAGTTATTGATGATTTGGTTCTTTCCGTAAAACGAAATCTCTCTGGTGCAGTTGGGGTACCTTGAATTTTTTATGAACACATTTTATGCATTTTCACAATTAAATTGTTTCTTCAATTTATCATTATACAGTATGTCAAATCGCACTTACCTTTTGGATCTATTGCAAGAATAGGGCCCAGATCAACTGGTTCACCACAACCAAACTTGTTTTTCGCTACAACACGGAACATATATTCCCCTCCATCAAACGGCCCTCTAATTTCACATTTACACATAGGTGTCTCAATTGGCTGTCTCCATGTGTGCATCTTTGCATCTCTCCTTTCAACAATGTAGCTCGTGATATCACTTCCACCATTATCTGCAGGTTCTGACCAGCTTAGTGCTATCACCTTTTTTGTGACTACATTGGTCTTCAAGTCAATGACAGGACCAGGAACATCTATGAGATATAAAAGAAACAAATATTTTACAGGAGCAATACAACATGCAAAATTACAATGAAAAAAAATTACATAATTGATGGAAATTAATTCTTTTTTTCTACTTACCCAAGACTTCAACTCTAGTAAATGCAGATTTGGTTCCACTGCTGTTTGAGCCAGTAATCTGGTATATGCCATGGTCAGACCTCAAAGCATTCTTTATACTTAAAGTGCTGTTTTTTCCAATAGTTTCGATCATAACATGTTCTTTGACAGGATCACTTTCATCCTTTGTCCACTTCACTTCTGGCTGAGGTCTACCATTTACATAGGCAGGTAACTTCAGTGTCTCCCCAGCTCGAATAGTAACACCATTTTTCACAGATATGTCAAGTTCCACGAATGGAGTCTCTGTCACAGCGAGAACAAAAGGACATTAACCACCTGCAATTTTGATTTCCTTAATTGAAATTTTTGTTGAATTTTTGTTTGTAATTTGTACTCTAAAAAGTTTGATTACCTTGTGGTTCTTTCACCATAACAGGTTGAGTCATGCCAGGTGCTCCTTCACCTGCCTGATTCACAGCAAACACGCGGATAATATAATCAGCTCCCTCTGTCAGTCCAGAAATGGTAAGCTTGCAGTCTTTGCATAGTCTCTCAGTGCAGCGGGACCAATTTTTTTCTCCTGCAAGAACTTTCTCAACATGATACCCAAGAATGTCTCCACCACCATTGTACAAAGGGGGCTTCCAAGTCAGTTCAATGGAAGATGAGGTAGTATCAACAATCCTTGGAACAGGTGGGCCAGGCGGCACTAAGAAAATTGAGAATATTTTTTAGTTTTTATGAGTAGATGATTCAGTGTTTTGATTCTCATGCTATATTTAAATCTTAATAAAACTTACGAATAGGATCTTGTGCGACTTTTGGTTCAGATGGCACGCTGAAATTTCCAGGTCCAGCTAAGTTTTCAGCACAAACTCTAAAGATGTAGGTCATGCCATCCAGTAGACCAGTAACCCTGACTTTCAATGAATTAAGCAGGTTGTTATTTACTCTGGTCCAATATTTGCTATTGATTTCTCGCTTCTCAATCCAGTACCCCAAAACAGGACTGCCGTTGTCTTTTGGCTCATTCCAGCTTACAAGCATGCTGTTTTCAGTAACTTCTCCCACTCGTGGCATATTGGGTGCATCAGGGGGATCTGAAAATCATAGGGCATTTTAATGATAAAAAAATAAAACTATCTAGTACAAATGTTATTAAACACATCTGAAATATCTTACCAAATTGATTCTTAGCTATAACTGGTGATGAGTAACATGCAGGTCCAGGACCAAACTTGTTTTCTGCTGAAATCCGGAAGATGTACTCCTTGCCTTCAATCAATTTTGTTACAGGATATTTACATCCTTTGCAAGTTGAAGTCACAGTAATCCATCCACCGTCGTCTTTGGTGTTGTCTTTCTTCTCCAAAATGTAGTTCAGAACTTCACTACCACCGTCATCTTTAGGTGGGTCCCATTTACAAATGAGAGAAGTGTTCCTGATTTCTTCAAAAGTAAAGTTAACTGGAGGTCCTGGTACATCTGAAAGTCACGAGCATAAATTATAGGGATAAAACATAGCAACCAAATGTGCAGACAAAATTAAGGAAAACATAATAATTTAAAGTAAATAAAAATGTATTAAATCACTCTTACCAAGGACAATAACGTCACATGATGCTGTTGCACTACCATGAACATTCTCGACGTTAGCCATGTACACTCCATGGTCACTTCTAACACAGTCACGGATCATCACAATGGCCACACCCTTTTTGCTGGGATCAAAAGAAACCCGTTCATTAAGGGGTGGGTGGTATGGCTCCTCGGGCTCAGAATAAGCAGCCTTACTCTTCTTTTTCATAGTTGGTTTCACTGGTTTCTTTATTGTCTCCAGCTTGATGACTTCATCATTTCTGAACCAAGTCACAGTTGGGTATGGAGATCCAGAGATATAGGCATCTATAGTAATCTCTTCACCTTTTTTGAAGCTGAGGCTTCCAATGAGAGAAACCTTGGGGAGTTCTAAAGGGGAAAAAAAATGTTATCTATGATTTGGCCCTTGTCAAAGTCACTCAGATTTTTATGCCTCCCCTTTTCTTCTGTATTCATATTGAAGTACCAAGTATTAGCTTACCGTCTAATATATCCCAGACCTTGACACGCACTGTTTTTATGAGTAAGTATCATTCACATTCGCATATTACATGGGGGTGGTTATAATGTTTTGGTTCTTCAATGCGTGCGTGTGTGTGCGTGTGAGCGGGTTTACCTATCCTTATGGGGACACAATGTCCCCATAGCATGATAAATATCCATTTTTAATAAAAATAACTCTATAAAAATCGGTGACTGCTATGAAAAAACTAAAAATGCAAAAACTCTTGTATTTTGTTAGGTTACTTATGGTTATGGTTAGGGCAGGGTAGGGGTTAAGGTTGTCATAGTTAGCGTTAGCAATTTTCCCATTGAAATGAATGAGCGGTCCCCATAAGGATATGTTTACCCTACATGTGCGTGTGTGTATTATGTTTAAACCGTTATTCTGAAATTGTGAGGACCCTGTTTCATGCAATCAAAAAATGAAAAATGCCACACACACACACACACACACAGAGTTAAAATCCAAAGAATTATTATGATTTCTGGTTTTGCATACCAACAGGGTCTGCAGCTTTCACTAGCGGTGTGGTAGAAGAAGGATCACTAATTCCAAAAGCATTCTCAGCACGAACACGAAACTGGTATTCTTCTCCCTCTTTCAAGCCTTCAAAAGTATATGAAAACCCAGGCACCAGGATTTCATTGCATCTTTCAAATCGAGTACCATCTTTTGTGATTTTCTCCAGAATATAACCTTTAATGGGGCTACCACCATCAGATATTGGTGGTTTCCAAGTGAGGGTTACAGAATGGGCTGTAACATTATGGGCCTCAACTTTGGTAGGTGGATCTGGACGATCTAAAAATGCAGAAGATAAAAGTTATTTTGCACTTAAACTATTTTTTGTAAATATTTTTTTTAATCTATAAAAAACAGTAAAAGAAAACTGTAGCATGTGGTATGCACTAGTCATTTTTAATGCTTACCCTTCTGATCCTCAATAATTACAGGATTGCGGCTCTCAATATACTCCCCACTGCCAACCTTGTTCACAGCCCGGACACGGAAGTAGTATTCTGCATTAACAAGCAAGTCTTTAACAATGCAGCTCAGAGTTTCTCCTGACATGACAGGCCTGTATGTTTTCTTGGAAGCTTCCCTCCGTTCAAGAACATAGTGAAGAATAGGACTGTCACCATCATCCTCTGGAGGCTCCCATGTGATTTTGCAGGAATTATTAGTAACTTCACTAGCAACAATATCTTTACAAGGGCCAGGAATACCTATAAATTACAAAGAAGCCATTAATAAAAATTGTAATAGCACAACCTAATGACGTTTTATTTTTAAAGCAGTAGCCCTGCTTGCTATGAAAAAATCAATGCAAAACATATGGAATCATACTGTTAATCATACCAATGACTTTAACGTTTAATGTTCCACTTATCGTTCCAAGCCTGTTTTCCAGAGTGATAGCGTACACTCCAGCATCAGCACGGACACATTTGGAAATATCCAAGCGAGCAGCAGACCGTTCACAGTGTAGGGAAACTCGGCCATCAGCTTTGAGGTCTGTGCCATCTTTTTTCCAGGATACCGTGGGTAACGGTACAGCACTGTATGGAACTGGCAGCTGTAATTTATCCCCTTCTATTGCAATAATGTCTTCAGTGATTAAATCTAGGGTAGGAGCACCTTCAATAACAAGAACAAGTTTCTTTTGTAAATGAAGAATATTTAATATCTAACATATATCTATTTAATAAAGAACTACTAGTTTGGCTTTATTTACTCACTTGCTTACATACTTTCTTAATTAAGAGTATTTAACAGAAATATCTATGCTTAAAAATTCATAAAGATGCTTACAGTCAGGATCCTTGGCATAGATACTCTGAGAGACGTCAGAGGGGTCACTGATTCCAATAGCATTTATTGCACGGACTCTCATCACATACTGTTTCTCTGGTATTATTCCTTCAATGGCTGTGAATTTTAGCTCTTTCACTGGCCGTGAACTGACTCTCATCCACTTCTCAGTGCCTGCTTCACACAGCTCAACGTGATAGCCAAGGATGGGGCTGCCACCGTTTTTTTCTGGTGGCTTCCAGCTTATGCATATATGGTGTCTGCTAGCATCAGTAATATTCAAGTCCAGTGGGGGCGATGGTGAACCTGTGGAATATTATCATAGCACATTAAATATCATACGTCGACTTGTGCCCTTTAATACTACGCTATACAGAGAAGATTTAAAAAACAGCATACTTATTGGATCTTCAATTCTAAGTACATCTGTAGGTTCACTTGGTGGCCCAACACCAGCTTCATTCTCAGCCCGAACCTGGAACTGCACTTCGCTTCCTTCATCAACATCTGTCACCTGGTATGTGCAGTCTGGCCCTTGAGTCTTTCCAGCCTTTACCCAACGAGTTCCGAGTTTTTCTTTTTTCTCAATGACATATCTACCAGAATGAAAGGAACACAAAATCTGAAAATATTTCCTTAAAAAGAAAACAGGCTGGGTATCTGTGTAAAAAACATTCCTAACATACTTCGTAATGGGTCGACCGCCATCATTCTTTGGAGATTCCCACTTCAGGTCAACGTGTCTTTTAGTTACATCCAGCACAATTAATGCATAAGGTGGCCCTGGGGTAGCTACATGGAAAAGAAAAATTAATGCATGATGTATAGTGCCGATTAATAACTACATACTGAAACAATATACTGACAAAATCAATTCTAACAAAACAAACTCACTGAAAGTATCCTTGGCAAGAACAGAGTCTTCCAGTTCACAGTATTCACTCTGCCCAATCGCATTCTCAGCTGCTACACGGAACACATAAAGAGACCCTTCATTTAGTGGTGTAACGGTGTGCTTGGTCTCCTTCACAGTGGTATCTACCGTCTGCCAGGCCTTTCGTCTCACATCTCGCTTCTCAACAATATAATTTGTAATGGGAGATCCACCATCCTTCTCTGGAACCGTCCATTTCAACTCAGCATCTGTCTTAGTGATATTAACTACCTGAAGCCAGCGAGGAGGTGAAGGTGGATCTGTCGAACAAAGATGCATTCGTTAATATTTTTTATATTTTAGAAAATTTAAATCGTGCTTGTTGAAAAACTGGTAAGTAACTTACAAAGTCTCTCTTTGCAGGTCACAGTGTCACTGGGTTCACTTGGTTCACTCTCTCCTGCAGAGTTCACAGCTCTAACTCTAAATGAATACTCTTCCTTCTCCATCAGACCCTTCAAAAAGTGCTCAGTCATGGGGACATCTTCGGCCACACGCACCCAGTCTTCAGTTCCACTTTTAAGTAACTCAATTACATAGGAATCTATTTTGGCCCCACCGTCGTGCTCAGGTTTGGTCCACTGCAGTAGAGCTGAAGTCTTAGCTACATCCTTGATAACAGGTTTACCAGGAGCCCATGGAACATCTAGAATAATAAAGGACACAATCTGAAATTGGAATTGTTTTCCTTTTATTCTTTTATTTAAATTTAAGTTTGTAAACATTGCAGTGATCACACCGTCAAAACAATAGAACATTACTGGGCTGAAATGAAATAGATAAAGTAGAGAAAGGAAACAGCTAAAATGAGAGCACAAATTCTCTGAAATTTGTTGAAGCAATCAAAATGACTAAAACAAAATTACACTTACACAAATTTCATTACAAACAAGTTTTATTCACAGGAGTACCATTACTTTGTGTGTAATAGTCCACTTAATAGTCTAAACATTTCTAACTTAGTGTCACGCCCAGCTCCTTGTGTGTGCCGACGCTCCCTTATTAACCACACGTGCTGCCCCGATTCTGACCAGCTGTTTTCCGTCAGTTTGATATGTTCTGTGTATTTAAGTCCGTGTCTGAGTCCGTATCCCGAGATCCGTCATTAATGTTAGTTGGTTGCTGCCCTGTGTTTTCCCTGGTTTACCCGTAATAAACCCCGTTTGCCCGTATTTACGGCTCCACTTGTCTGTTTGCTTGCTCGCATCAAATGCGACGTGACACTTACCAATTGGATTCTTGACCAAAATCTGGTCGGTCTCTTTGCTTGGTTTTCCGAGTCCTGCAAGATTTTCAGCTAAGACCCGAAAAATATATTTCTTCTTTGTGGGCAGTCCTTTAACCCTGAACAATGGTGCATAAACAATGGTTTTCACATCCATTGCACAGAAAATGTAATGTGTAATATGCATTTTATTTATATATAGGCCTAAATATTTTAGATCCTGACCTGTAAGAGGTATCCTGAATTGGCATCTTGTTGCACTTTATCCACTTGTCATTTTCTGGATCATACCTTTCAATCCAATATCCAGTGATAGGACTGCCACCATCATCATCAGGTTCATACCATGTCAGGGTCAAAGAGTCCTTAGCAATATCAGAGGGGACCAATTTACTTGGGGCACCGGGTGGGTCTGCAAAACCAAGAGGTATTCAGTTACTAAACAGCAAGAAAACGGGGACAACATGCTTTCCAAAAAGCAAAAATGAATGTAAATACATACCAAAGGAGTATTTAGCAACAACGGGAACATGTTCTGCAGGGAGACCAATACCGTACTGGTTTTCAGCAAACACTCTGAAGATGTACTCCTTCTGAGACGTAAGATTGCAGGCTTTGAATGTGGTCTGTTTCACTGTGGAAGATAGTCTGTGCCACGTCTCACTGTCTGCAGCCCTTCTCTCCACAATATAGTTGGTAACTCTTGAGCCACCATCATCTCGAGGAGGATTCCAGGCGAGGAAGCAGGATTCATTGGTGATGTCAGAGATTTCAAATGCAGCTGGAGGGCCTGGTTTATCTGTCCATTCAATTAAACAACAGTATGAGAACTATTTCATTTACATAAAAACGAAATAACATACCACTCGAAATCTCAGAAAACAATACTGTACCAAGTATGTTAACATCGACAGTTGCAGTAGCACGGCCACTGCTATTAACTGCCTCAATGATGTAGGTAGCTGTGTCGTCTCTTGTTGTTTTGGCAATAGACACCATAGAATGGCCAGGTTTAGTGTCAATTGAAACTCTATCATCTGGCTTCAGAACAACATCAGCCTTGGTCCAGGTGACTTTGGGTTCTGGTTTGCCAAGCACACCAGCAGGTAGCTCAATCTTAGTTCCAGCCTTGGCAGTCAAGCCAGCAAGCAGCTTTACATCTAACATGATCTCAGGGGGCTCTGTGTAATGGAACAAAAACACAATTAGCTTCCTGTAAAAATAACAAAGATATAATTTTGTATGTCATAATGAATATACCTTTTGGATCAACAGCCAAGATTTCATCTGTTGCCCTGCACGGTTGACTAGCACCGAGTCTGTTCAGAGCTCTGACACGGTAAGCATACCATTGTCCTTCAGTGAGGCCAGTAACTTGGAATCTGTGAAGAAATAATGATTAGCCTCTTCATTGCATCACACTACCTACTAAATCTGAAAGAAACATACAGTTACAGATTATTTCTACTTACTTTAGCTCAGGTATGGGATCACCACATGGTTCCCACTTGTCAGTGCCACGCTGGCACTTATCAACAATGTAGCCTTTAATTACAGAGCCACCATCATATTTAGGAGGCTCCCAGGATAAGAAGATTCCATTAGCAGACTTATCTCTCCATTTCAGGTCCTCAGGTGGGTCAGGAACAGCTGGAATTAAAGTTCAAAAATATCAAAAACTCTTAAGTTTTATAAATGTTTATTTTAGGTTATTTTTCAAACAATTATTTTAGTTTTTTCCAATTCTCAGCCACTTACTAGCTGGGGAGGAGACATTAACTGGTTCTTCGATGTATGCAGGCTCTCCTGGACCACACTTATTACAGGCAGTAACTCTGAACAGATACTCTTTGCCTTCAGTAACATCTGTGATAGAGTATTCCTGGTCCTGTATACCACTGATAACCTAAAATTATAATAGAAACACAAAAGGTTGATTAGCAGGATAATAAAATTCCCTTGAGTATAGTATTATGTGAACACTGCATAAACAAGTTAGCACAGAGACATTTTAAACTGTACATCCATACCTTCACCCATGTTTTACGTGATGCTTCACGTTTTTCAACCTGGTAGCCAGTTAATGGACTTCCCCCATCATGCTCTGGTGCCTCCCACATCAAATGTACATGACGCCTGGTCACTTCTGCAACTTTGAAGTCTCTGGGTGCACTTGGGGATGCTAAAAAAAGTCAAGAAAAACAAGAATGATAACTTTTTCTTTAGCCCTTAAGACATAAGAGTTTATTGTTCTAAGACTGCGAATTCACATACCAATGACATTGACGTCAATCTCTCCAGAGATAGTGGCTGCATCATTTTCAAGATGGATAGTGTAGATGCCCTTATCTGGGCGGACACTGGGAGTGATGATGAGTTCCGTAAATGTGCTTTTGGTGACCATGGACACTCTGTCTCCTGCAGCCAACTCCTTGTCTCCCACACTCCAGTGGGGAGTGGGCAAGGGGTATCCAGTAATTGGAATGCGGATAGTGAGAGGATGAGGGACGATTACCTCTAAACCATCCTTAAAAGCACTTAGATCCATAGTAGGGGCAACTACCAGAAGAAAAGAAAATCCACATTAACCAATTAATGAAATTAAACAAACTGCTTTTTACATACCATGTGGATAAAAATGTAGTTTCCATTTTTCCAAGCAAAACTGCTTTTTACGTACCATGTGGATCATCGGCCACGAGAGGTCCAATCTGGTCAGCTGGGTCAGAAACACCTGCTGCATTTTCAGCTGACACTCTGTAATGGTACTTTTGTCCATGTTTCAGGCCAGTCAGCTAAACAAAAATAGAAATGAAAGAAAAGAAAGAATTATATTTATGACATTATGAATGCCATATTTGCTTGTAGACAGATATTAATCAGAATAATTTTTCAGTTCTTCACACTGCTAAACGATAAATACATAATATAAATACCTTGTAACTAAGGTCCTGGCAAAGCCTGGCATTGCATCTGAACCACTTGTCTGTTCCATCCTCACACTTTTCAATAATATAGCCAGTGATTGTGCTGCCTCCATTACTTAGAGGTGTCTCCCATGTCAGTTGAATGGAGTCCCTTGTCTGGTCAGTGTAACTGAAGTTCAGTGGGGGACTTGGTCTCTCTGAATGTAAATACAGAAGGTAAAATTACTATAAATACTGATCTCCAATCACAGAAGTTATACTACACCTGTCAGCTTTACTAACCAATGGGATCCATGATCTTCACTGGGTCAGTAGCAAAGCTTGGCTTTCCAATTCCAGCTTTGTTTTCAGCTCTTACTCGGAAGATATATTCCTTATTCTCCACAACATCATTGATGACAGCTGTGCAGTCTTCTGGCTTGGTCACCAAAGCTGCTTCCCATCTAACAGATGTTCTATCACGTAGTTCAATAATGTATGCTGTAATTTCTGATCCTCCATCATACAGAGGAGGCTCCCAGGAGAGAGTGGCACCAAACTTATTCACGTTTCCAACCATAACATTCTGTGGTGCCTCAGGAACATCTGAATTACAAAAATAGAAATCAAATAGAAAATATAATTTGTTTCACTTTATCATAACTCATTAATATAGAATGAAAGAAAAAATGTGTGTGTGTGTGTGTGTGTATGTGTGTGTGCGGTCCAGGTATACCTATTTCATAAAAATGCAATGAAGAAACTAAAAATGCAAAAACTCTTGTATTTTGTTTGGTTACCTGCGGTTATGGTTAGGGCTGGGTAGATGTTAAAGATGTCATACTGTAGTTAGCGTTAGCATTTTTCCCATAGAAATAAATGAGCGGTCCCCATAAGAATATGTATACCCTACATGTGCGTGTGTGTGTGTGTGTGTGCGTGCGTGTGTGCACAATGCTTACCAAACTTGTTCTTAGCTTGCACAGGATTCTCAGTTTCCACATTTGGTCCATTTCCTACTCTGTTACGTGCACAGACACGGAAAAGGTACATGGAGTCCTTGTTCAGTCCCGTCACACAGAACTCTTGGTCCTCTGCACGGTTAGTGACCATAGTCCAGCTTTTGCGCGTAATATCGCGTCTCTCGACTACGTAGGCAATGATCTTGCTTCCGCCATCAGATTCTGGCTCATCCCAGGCAAGACTAACCTCACCATCAGCGGTGTCCACAACATCAAGATTTTGTACAGGTCCAGGAACATCTAGAAACAGGTTATTCAGGTTATGTGTAACATTCCTGCTGCAAAAAGGCTTTATTAAATTGTTCTGAATATTTTTATGAAGGTTTGACTGACAGTTACAGTTAATTGAATGACAGAACATTATAGTCATTTTTATGACATTTTATCTATTATCAAATTTTTATATATAGTAGCTAGGAAAAACATAACTGAATTTTTGAAAACAATTTTTACAAATAATATCATTACATATTAACTAATTAAACTGGTCATGCACTTTTTGTGAAGTATAGGGACAATAGTGGTGAATCTTACCAATGACCTCCAGATTAATGAAAGCCTCTGCCTTTCCATGTTTGTTCCGGATAATAATTTTGTATCTGCCCTGGTCAGACTTCTCTGGTTCATTTAACTTGTATTCTGTTCTGTCAGTAAACGTGTCAATATTCTCTTCAGGTAGATAAATCTCATTGTAAAACCATTCTGCTTCAGCACGGGGATAAGCATCATAGGGGACTATCATGGTAAAAGGCTTTCCAGCATCAATCACAAGGTTCTGATCTGTGGTCTTCACCTTTGGCACGGCTGCAATAAAAACAAAGACATGAATTACATTTACTGTGACATTTTACTTAAAAAATCAAGACCCGGATGTTTTTTTTTCTGCAACATACCTGCTAATTCCAATTTGGCTCTGGCATCCTTGTCCTTAGCTATGACTCTATAATCACCCTGATCACGCGGTCTTATCTCACAGACCTGGAGCCTGTGAACCTTGCCCTCACTTATCATTTGGTACTTGTCACCCTGGACAATGACCATATTGTTCCTTAGCCATTTTACTTCAACTCTGTCTTTGTTGAGCTCAACCTCAAAAATAACATCCGAACCAGGAGCTTCAAATATATCTTTAGGGGGGGTGATTATCTCCACTGGGATTTCTGGGGAAAAAGCAATAGTTAAACATACAAGAAAAATAAATCACAGACAGACAAATGAAAAAATACTTATAATACACTTACCTTCAACAAAAAGTCTAGCCCTTATACGCTTCTCATTAACACCACAGGCATATTCACACTCGTCATCAGGTCTACATTCTTTGATATGTAGCTTGCACATCTCGCCTTCTTTCTCAAAGAAATATCTTGAAAGACATAAAAAGATCAAGGCATTACAATTTTTGACTAAACTGCTTCCAATAAAACTGCTTCCCAGGAAGTAAAGACTTACCTGGGTCCTTCTTTGATCTCGCGGCCATTCTTGTACCACTTGACCTCTCCTTTGTCTTTGGTGAGCATGCAGGAGAATTCAGCATCTTCAAACTCGGTGACAGTCTGGTCCACGAGTTTTGTTAGGAAGTCAGTCGGTGCCTCGCTAATAATCAGCTCAGCTGTGGACTTGTCAGAACCAGCAATAACGGAGTATTCAGCTTCATCAGCCAAGCTACACTCCTTGATAGTCAACATGTGCTTATCTTTATCCACTCTGTACGAGATGCGTTTGTTGAAGGTGATCTCTTCACCTGCCTTCATCCACTGTACTGTTACATTTGGTTTATTCACTTTGCAAGAGAAGGTAACTGTCCTCTTTTCTTGAGTCTCACAGTCCTCAAGGGGCTCAATGATCCTTAGATCCTCCTCTGCAATTTAGAGTAACGATTAATAAATTCCAAAGTCTCAAACAAGATGATGATGATGATGATGATGATGATGATGATGATGATGATAATAATAATAACAATAATGATAACAATAATGATAATAATGATAATAATAATAATAATAATAACAATAATAATAACAATAATGATAATAATAATGATAATAATAATAATAATAATAATAATGATAATAATAATAATGATAATAATAATAATAATAACCTTGTACAGTGAGTTGGGCAGAGCTCTGAGCATGTTCACCACGCTGATTTGTTAATGTTATTGTATAGTTAGCTTCATCGGATTTCTGAGCATCTCTGATTCTCAGAGAAAACACATTGTCCTTCTGAGACATGACACATCTTCCACTGTCAAAAATTGTTTCATTGTTTTTCAGCCACTTTGCTTTGGCACTTTCAGTATTTGCCTCACAATTAAAAACTATTTCCTGGCCTTCATCTGTTTCAGTATCTTTGATAGGTGTTATAATCCGGAGCTTTTCTGTAAAAACACAATAAATTTAAAACTCGAGAGAAAAAATGATTAACGCCGTATAGCACAGTTTATTTTCAATAAAATCATATAAATCTTCATAGTATATTACAGCATATTTATACATTCATACGTGTATAAAAAGTACTTACCAATGACAAACAGTTCTGCAGTAGCCCTTGTAGTGCCAATAAGGGCAACGTATGGTCCCTCATCCTGTAGCAGGCAGTCCTTAATGATAAGTGCCCTTCTCTTCCCATCACAAACAATGTCATATTTTTCCCCAGCTTCAAGCTCCTTGTCACCCTTGAGCCATTTAACCTCATATGTGTCTTTGGAAACTGAACAGACAAACTCCGCCTTTTGACCTTCAACCACTTCTTGGCTTTGTGGTCTTGATATAAAGTCAGCAGCCAATTCTAAAAGAAAACAACAATACCTTCTGAATATTACATGGCAAATTTTATTTTACTTTTATATATATAAGTATTAACTTCATATCAACGGCATCTGTATTCATTGTGATTATATTCTCATGGTTCATATGAATACAGGCAATCATTGTAGAATTTCATCCTTTACCGTGTAGATCTTACCATTAATCCTCAGTGTTGCTGAGGTTCGTGAGCTAGGTAGGCGGCAGTTATACTCTCCAGTGTCGTCCATGCAGAGGTCTCGAATAATAAGTATCCTCTTTCTGCCATCTACGATCTGTTCATATCTGCCTCCCTCAGGTAGCTCCTGTTCACCTTTGTACCATGTGACGTCTGCGCTGGGCTTTGAAACCTCGCAGACCATCTTAATGCTGTCAGTTTCAGTGCCCTCTATATTAGACAGATTCTTTGTAAACGCTGCTTCTTCCTCTGGAACAAAAAAATATCATTTGAAATTTAAAAATTAATAATCGTTTAAATTCTTGTGTGAATTAATGTAGCAAAGTGTATTTATATAGCACATTCTCATATACAAAGTTCATTCAGAGTGCTTTACAGAAAAAGATAAGATATAAAACGCATAAAATAATAATAATAGACATAAAATGGGAAAATTAAAAAGGATCTGAGAAATGGAGCAATGCTCTCTCTTTCTCTCTCTCTCTCTCTCTCTCTTCTTGGTGTTACTGTAGTTTGGAGACAGGGAGCCAGTGTAAGGATCTGAGAACTGGAGTAATGTGCATGCTCTCTCTTCTTGGTGTTAGTTAGGAGACAGGGAGCCAGTGTAAGGGTCTGAGAACTGGAGCAATGTAATCTCTCTTCTTGGTGTTAGTTAGGAGACAGGGAGCCAGTGTAAGGATCTGAGAACTGAAGTAATGTAATCTCTCTTCTTGGTGTTAGTTAGGAGACAGGGAGCCAGTGTAAGGATCTGAGAACTGGAGTAATGTGCATGCTCTCTCTTCTTGGTGTTAGTTAGGATTCTAGCAGCATCATTTTGAATGAGTTGAAGTCGTTTAATGTACTTTTTAGGAAGTCCAGTCAGGAGACCATTAGAATAACCCAATCTACTGGAGATAAATGCATGCCCAAGTTTCTTTTTGTAGCACCCAGAAGGTCATTGACAGAGCCCAATGTTGTGCATGAAGACACAGATATACTAGGGATTTATCATAAATAAATCCCTAGTATTTTCATTTATGTGCCTTTTTTTGGACA
This sequence comes from Paramormyrops kingsleyae, assembly GCF_048594095.1. NCBI lineage: Eukaryota > Metazoa > Chordata > Actinopteri > Osteoglossiformes > Mormyridae > Paramormyrops > Paramormyrops kingsleyae. The sequence continues at coordinate 13,280,566 of NC_132812.1, forward strand.
GAAGAGTGAATAAATCCTAGAAAATAAAGAAATTATCTGATAAACTAGGCTCCTAATATTAATAGTAGGAACACTAATAGTCATATTCTTTTATGTTTCAGAATTCCAAGAAAAGTTACATAATGTTCTTCTGAAATTGAGAACCTGCCTAAAAGTTTTCTTTTAAAAATTATCACACAAACTGTAGTTTATGATCAGACACTGTCAAAGTTACAAACCAAAAAACATCAAGTCTGAGAAGATCTGTCAGAAGCAAGTATGCAGTCAATTGCTCAATCTGAAATCTAAACATGGAAAAATTCATTTTTACTATCAATAATCAGATACAGTGGTACCTCAGTTCTCAAACTCATTAGAACTCGAATTTCTTAAAAGTCGAACCATCCAGTTAGAAAAAATGACTTAGAGCTCGATCTGAATCTCAGAATTCAAACCGTGAATGCCGACCTAAGATAACTTGTACACACGGGGAAATGAGTCACGCAGCACGTCTCTCAGCAGAAACAAAGGGTAACGCTTCAGTCTCAGCCTCGCATTCACTGATAGCATCGTGCATGTTTACACTAGCTGAATAAATATATTTAGACAGTAAAAATACATTTAGACAATGATAGACAGTAACAGTAATTATTATATAATAATAAAATCCATTTAAAAATAAAGATTTCTTATTAATTAATTTTATGTTAATAAATCATTAATACATTTAATTATAATAATATTGTTGTGCCGAGCGGGATGGAACGGGCACAAAGGCGCAGACGTCAGGGTATCGGGGAATACGGGGTTTAATACAGGTAAAGCAAGCAAAACGCAGACGGACAATACAATGACTGGACTGGGAAAACAAACTGAAACGCGGACTAAATACAGAGGACTAATGACAACAACCAGAAACAGCTGATCACACGAGGATTCCACACGGGGTTAACGAGGGGGCGTGGCACACGGAAGGAGCGGACAACCGGGGCAGGACACATTGTTTTTTTTAACTTTACACATTGTTTGGATACATTTATTTTCTTACTTTACAAATTACTGTTTTGATAAATGTGCTTAGACGTGTTTATTACAGTATATGCTTTTCTTGCTCCATTATTTTTTATGGACAAAATTCGATCAGATCTTGAACTTTTTAGGATTCGATCCGGAGTTCTGAACGGATTAAATTTGAGTTCTGAGGTACCACTGTATTTGGTTTCATAAAACTTTTTATTCATATGGCAAAATTTTATAACTCCATTTATAAAACATTGGAAGTACAGGTGTATAATTAATTTAAACTCACCAATGACAGTAAGCATTCCAGAAGTTTTAGAGGTCTTAGCATCACATTCATACTCAGCCTCATCATCAAAGACTGCTTTGTTGACAATAAGAATGTGCTGGACACCCTTGGCAATGATCTCATACTTCTTGCCTTTTCTTATTTCACTGCCATCTTTAAACCATCGCACCTGTTTGGGAAAAAATTATAGAAAACATCACATTTGAAAAAAAACTCAATGTTGTGGTGACACACTAAATTCACACAGAATAAAGAAAAACCCCACATCAGATAGAATATTTGCAATGTTTTGCATGCTACTTTATAGTATTTAGCATACCTTTGCATTTTCCCGAGAAACTTCACATTCAAACCTGGCTGCTTCCTTCTCTTTCACCTCAACATCATGGAGTGGCTTAGTGAACTCAACATGTGGAGCTGCCACGACAGACATATTTTGTTAATATCATTTGCAATAAATCAGCATTAGTTCTTTTATTTGTATTTACGTGACTATAATACTCACGCTCAACATTAAGGAAGGCAGATGTTTTGAAATCTTTTGCATCACAGGTGTAAGTCTTGGAATCATCAAGTGTGCAGCCCTGAATGATGAGCTTTCTCTTTCGCCCATCAGTGACAATGTCATACTTCTTAGTTTTGTGGATTTCTTGTCCTTCTCTGAACCATCTGACCTCTGCTTTTTCCCTGGAGACTTCACACTCCAAAATGGCAGTGGCCTCTTCCTCTACAGTTTGGTCTTCCAGAGGTTTAGTAAACTCAACGGGTGGTTCTGTAACAGAAATAATGTACATTTCAAAATTTGCTATTCGTAAATAATGACTGATGATATAAATGTACTATAATGAAAAATGTAAATTTCGCCTAAAAAAGATTCTCATATGGCATCTGGGATTACATTTTCTGATTTGGACTGGTCAGTTATATGCCAATCAAACTGTTTGTATATTTGATGACAACTAAACAAAATATCAGACCATTCATAATATTGCTTATCATCTAAATTTTTCATGTACTTGTTGCAAAGAAGCTGACATACAGTACTAGCGAAATTAAGGAAAATGTCCATACCATTCACAGTGAGTTGAGCCTGAGTGACAAAGTCTTTAGCCCTTATTTCTACCACTCCAGCATCTGTCAGTGCTGTGTCTCTGAGCATCAGGGTATGAACTCGCCCATCCATACGAATGACAACCTGTAAATATCAAAATGAAAGTGATCAAATCTAGAAACTAAATAAATTATTCATCCATTATATTAATAAATAAAGGCAGTATTCAACAATTTTTTTTATTGCAGTAAATTAGTCATATTAATTTAATAGCACATTGATACTAACTAGATTGCTTGTATTGGTAGAATGTTTGTAACAATCCTTTAACTTTCCCAAAATGGAGCTACAGAAAACAGGGAAATATACGCATCTCTTTCATTATGCACCACTAAAATAACATAACAGGATTATTTAATAAACAAGACCATAACAACAACAACAATAATAATAATAATAACAATATAGCCATAACGGAAATGATTTAACATACCCTCTCACTTGACTCCAGCTTAATGTTTCTAAGGAACCATTCAACTTCAATTCCTTCATAGGACAATTCACAGTCAAAAGCAGCAGTTTCTCCAGCAGTCACTGTAACATCTTTGATTGGTCGTAAAAGCCCAATCACCCGAGCTTTTTGATGAGAAAAAGTCATTGTTAGTCATCCTTAAATCTGAATAATAATAATAAAAATAATAATAATAATAATAATAATAATTCTGGTAATAGAAAGTCTCACGCTGATAACTGCTTGCATATAGCTAATTTTCCAGATTTTTCTGTATATGGCTGTTTTTAATGTTTTAGTGTTTGTTACTTACCTTTTACTTTGAGGTGAGCACTGGATTTAGCATTGGCAGCTTGAAAGTCTACTGTACCAGCCTGGTTCCTGAGCACATTGTAGAGGATCAGAATATGCCTGGTGCTCACTGCCTTCATTTCACAATCCTTAGAAGGGATGAAGAAAGTACACCGTTAAAATGAAAACGATTTGACTGATTTTACATCTTACACTTCTCTGTGTTTTTGTCAAATACAGCATGCAATTTATTACAACAATTAAGAGAATAATTCACTATCTATATATATTACAGCAGACTGGTGAAGAGTCTCTCCTCTGAGCTTCCAGGAACCATGGACATCCTCCTCAGAGATGTCTAACTCAAAGCGTGCAGACTCCATTTCAGTCACCTCTATGCTGGACAAAGGACGTATGACCATAATTTCACGTTCTACAAAAGAATAGAAAATATGACCTGGGGTTCAGTCTACTGAAATACAGAACTTTCAAAATGCATAGAATACCACCAGAAAATGCTGAAAACACACCTTCTATGTCAAGTTGTGCAGTAGTCTTTTCAGAGCCACAGTCACAAATATACTCCCCAATGTCATCCTTCTGTGCTTTCCTAATAATCAGCACACGCTTACTGCCATCAGATTTGATTAGTACATTTTTGGATGGAGTGACTTCCTTGCCATCCTTGAACCATTTCACTGCAGCAGCCGGCTTGCTCACTTCACACATTAGCACCACTTCATCCTTCTCCACTGCAGTATAGTCCTGCAGTTTGGTGATGAAGTACGGCTCTCCCTCTGTGAAGCCAGAAGAGATATTCTAAGCTTAATTTACTTTGAATCCTGAATGAGACACAAGCATTCTAAGATAGTAATATAAGACAATTCTAATTGCACAGAAATATATTTTGATTTTCATATTAATTTACGATAAAATGACTTGTGCTTTCATATGCTCTACATTCTTACCAAGGACAGTAAGCATAGCCTCTGAACTCTTTCCCATTGCCTCCAACTTAATCACAGATGTGTCATCAAGGGAAACTTCCCTGAAGATGAGGGTGTGAACTGTGACATCTTCTATCATATAGACCATTTTACTTGGGCGCAGGCGCACATCATTCTTGTACCAAGTGACTGGCACCTTCTCATGAGACAGCTCGACACTGAACTCTGCAATCTCACGTTCTTTCACCGTGACATCCTTAATGGGCTTGACGAACTCAAGTCGAATTCCTGAAATGTCATAAGAACATAAGAACATAAGAAATATACAAACGAGAGGAGGCCATTCGGCCCATCGAGCTCGCTTGGGGAGAACTTAACTAATAGCTCAGAGTTGTTAAAATCTTATCTAGCTCTGATTTAAAGGAACCCAAGGATTCAGCTTGCACTACGTTATCAGGAAGACTATTCCATACTCTGACTACACGCTGTGTAAAGAAGTGCTTCCTTAGAGGAATAGTAGCACACCTGCCAGTCAGCTTTTAAAAAAAATAGTACTAATTTGACAAAAACACATGAATAATAATAATAATAATAATAAGAAGAAGAAGAGATAAAACTTTTTATTTTTATACCTTTGATAGTCAGTTTTCCTGTGGTTCTCTTGTCTTCTGCTTCAAATGTGTATTTGGCTTCATCCTCATATCCAGCACATTTAATTAGACAGATGTGCCTTCTTCCTTCTTGAATAATCTCTAACTTCTCATCGGATGTAATCTCCATGGATCCTTTCAGCCACCGAAAGCTCTTGATTTCCCGAGACACTTCACAGTCAAACATTGCCTCATCCTTCTCAAATATTTGAACATCACTAAGTGGGGTGATGAAGGTGAGTGGTAAATCTGTAATTCACAAAACAGAATCTCAGATCACTCCTCTGATCAGCATGTGGCAGTAGTTCTAAATACTGATACTACCAAAAAGGCACATAAATTACAGAGGCCGGTACCTTTCACTTTCAGACCAGCTGTACATTTGGCATTTAAGGCCTGGAATGTTACTTCTCCTGACTGTGGAACCTTGCAATTGTACATTGTCAGAATATGCTTGGGCCCATCCTGAATAATTTCAATGTCCTATAAATCATAACAAAAACAAGTAAAAGAACGGAATAAAAAATCAATTTTTGTAATATATCAAGACTATTATCACTATTATCTTATTAGTGAAATACAGAATTAAACTGCAAAGAACACTGGGGATTTTAATATCCATACAGGGCATGGCTGCAAGATTTCGCCATTTAGTATCCATTGGCCAGGAACATCATCTTCAGAGATTTCCACCTCGAAATGAGCTGTCTCTCCATCAAACAGCTCCACACCATACAAGGGACGGACTACCTTAACTTCACGAGCTATTAAAAAAAAAAAAAAAAAAAAACATTTATGAACTTGTTAGTTTAAAAAAACATTACAAGCAGCAAAAAAACCAAGCCTACTGTGAGCGTACCTTCAACAGTAATATTTGCCATTGTCTTATCAGTCCCACAATCACACATATAAGTTCCCTCATCTTTGCTTTCCACTCTTTTGATTGACAGGCTTCTCTTTATTCCATCAGCCTGTATTGTGACCACTTTAGAGGCAATGATTTCAGTATCATTGTGGTACCATTTCACAGGTACATCTTTACTCAATTCACAATATAAGGTTACATCATCTTTCTCAACTGCAGTATAATCTTGTAATTTAACTGTGAAGTATGGATCAGCCTCTGTAGCAGGAAATACACAGGTTACAGATTAACAAAAAAACAATAAAAAAATGCCAGCTTTTGAAAACAAATGTAATGTATTGGAATGTATATTTTTTACGATGTACCACTGCACATAAATTAAACAAAGCATTTCCTAAAATGTGACTGCCCTGCATTGCATTTATAAAGTTTATATATAAAGTTCTCAGCAGAAAAATAAATCATGTTTACCTATAACCAAAAGATTAGCCGTTGTGGATACTCCTTTAGCCTCTGCTTTGATTTGGCAGGTGTCATCTAGAGTGACCTCTTTGATTTCTAATATGTGCTTCTTTCCATCAACGTGAGTAAGCACAGTTCTGCTCGGATGCAGTTTGATTTCATTTTTGTACCATGTCACTGGTACATCCTCATGACTGAGCTCAAGCTCAAACCGAGCTGTTTTGCCCTCTGTCACTGTTTGGTCCTTTAAGGGTGTAATGAACTTGAGCCTCACACCTGTAACATAAAAGTTTTAAAAACGCTGCTTATTTCTATGGAAACAGGGAAACATATCTACAGCTGCAAAAATGATATTAGAGGTTGACCGACTGATGAGCCAGAAAAAAGAAACACAAACAGAATACAGCAGAATTTTTAGCATTATATGGCAGTTGGAATCGGCTGATTAATCAGACTACATGGCCGATATAGTGAAGGCTTCACCAGTGTTGTAGTGTGGTTTATCAGCACATACAGTAGTGAACCTGAAGGACAACCAAAGGTAAACGTTCTAAATTCCTCCCAAAAAAAAAAAAAAAAAAACTTCTGCATCAGTCACTGAAAAACTTATATCGGTCAACCTCTAATTATTATTGTTAATTATTGTATTTTTATGAACCCTGATATGGTTTCTGCCGTTTGGGTTGACTAAAACCCAAATCATTTGCAACATTATATGCAAAACTGAAAATGATAAACAGAACTGATATTTCATCCATCCACCTATCCATCCATCCTATTCAGGGGTAGCAGGGGGTAAGGAACCTATCCTGGAGGTTACAGGCACAAGTCAGGGAACAATCCAGGTCAGGGCGCCAACCCATAGTAGTGATATTTCATTAATAGAGTAAAATGTTTAACAATACATCTACATGTTTATCTGAATAAACTACATGATGATCCACAAAACTTTCAACTGACCTTCCACTGTTAGCTTGGCTGTTGACTTTTTGTCCAAGACTTCAATAGTGTATTCATCCTCATCATCGAATTCACAGTCATTGATGACCAGCATGTGCTTCTTTCCATCATCAATAATGTCATACTTTATTCCTGATGTTATGATATCTGATCCCCTCATCCACATGACCTTGGCAATATCTCTTGTGATAGTACACTCAAACTGGGCCTGTTTCTTTTCTGGTACAGAAACATCCTTCAGAGGTACAATGAAGTCCAGTTCAATTTCTGGAAAAAGACCACATTTTTTCATGTCACTTAAATTGCAAGGCCATTTGTATGTGAAAGACTACAAAATCCTGTATTTTACCTTTCACTGTGAGCCCTGCAGTTGTGATGGCATTCAGTGCTTGGAACGAGACTTCACCAGACTGATCAACTTCAAGTGTTTTTAAAGTGATAATCCTTTTCTGTCCTTCCATTTTGATATCGCATGTCTAAAGAACACAAACAAATTATATATAAGTTGTGCATCCCCATTTGTATACATACACAAACACACATGCACACACACATATATGTGATACCCAGAAAATGAATTTGAATTGAGTCTTATTCTTACAGGTGATCGTGTCAAAATTTGCCCTTTAAGCTTCCACTCTCCTGCAACATCTTCCTCAGAAATTTCAGTTTCAAAGGTAGCATTTTCCTTCTCAAAGACCTCAACACTGGAGATAGGTTTTAGGATCTCAGCTTCACGCTCTGAACAATGTGAAAACAGAATTTTGTGAGCCAAAAACATGCATGAATGAATTAATCCATTTTTTTCCTAATTTTTTTTTTGCAGGCTTCAGTTGTGTGGAAATAAAAATGGTATTCTGTTCAATACACATTCCACAAGTATGTACTGTATGTACAGACAAAAGGTTCTCAGTAAACATCTCTATACCTCCAAGAGTTAGTTTAGCTGGGTATCTGTGGCCTTCAACCTCTATAGTATATTCTCCCACATCATCGGGAGCTGCATTCTTAATCATGAGAGAGATATTCCTTCCATCCTTATTCACTTCGGTTTTATCTGTTGGCTCTTTTGAAATCTCATCATCGTCTTTGAACCACTTCCAGTTAGGTGTGTCTTTGAATAGCTCACATTTGAAGGTCGCAGTGGCCTTAGGTTTTACATGCTGGTCTCGCAAAGGTTTCATCAGCCAATCTCTGATTATTTCTGCAAAGTAACATGGATTTGTAATGAGAAGAGCACACAACATAATGTATATACCAAGTGATAATTTATATGTTTTCAGAAAGGATGAAAATGTAAGTCATTCTGTTTTGGTGATACTTACCAATAATTTTAATATCTCCTTGAGTCTTGAGATTTTCATACTCACATGAGTAAATACCAACATCTTCATTTTCTGTGTTCTGGATTGTAATAGAATGTTGCAGTCCTATGACATTAATTGCAATCTTTCCTGGAATTGGTTGAAGAGGTATACCATTTCTTTTCCAGACAACATTCCTTTCTTTGTTCAATTCACAGGTTAAATACAATGACTGTCCTTTGAGAACTGACATCTCCTCTTCCAAATTCTTTGTAAATTTTACAGGGAGTTCTATTAAAAAAAAGCCAACCACAGTCACTGTCAATACATATTTATGAAATAAATATTTCTCTTTAAACATATTTTTTTCAACAGTAAAGTTTCCTATAAAATCTTATTTACCAAGCCCTAAATTCAAACAAGTATGAAAGTATCATCCCAGGGGATATTTTAACCCATCATTCAAAAGATCAGAGATAGTGGAATCAGATCATAATCAATTTTCCTTGAGTGTGTTATGTTGCTTAATAAAGTCTGCAGCCCAAACAGCCAAAACAAGTGGAATCATCAACAAAGAGGAGCAGGATAAAAAAAATCATCTCTATTTTTTATAACCGGTATTGAGGTCATTTAAATACCTTCAACAATGAGCTTGGCTGTGGAAGTCTTTTCTTTGTTTCCCAGCTTAGCAACACAAGTATATTCACCAGTGTCTGACAACTGGACATCAATAATGGCAAGCTTACGATCCTTGCCATCTGAGGTGAACTTGTGTTTAGGGCTTTCTCTTAAGTTGCTTCCATCCTTCATCCATGTAGTAATAGCAGTGGAGGGAGACACCTGACACTCAAATACAGCGGAGGAGCCAATCGACTCAGCTTCTTGTAGAACTATGTCTTTCAACCCGTTTACAAATTTCAAAGGGACAGCCTTAAGCTGGAATCCAAATGGTGCATCTCCTGGTGGTTTGTCACCCCCTGCACCAGTTTTCATGCCTTTCCTTTTGTCAGCATCTCCAGGGGATGGTGTTTGTCTTGCTACCAATTAAGCACAAAACACCATTAACTTCAGTTACTCAATGATACTACTGACATTCATTTAAATATGTCATAGTGGAGAGAAAATGTAAAACCCATGCAAAACAACTGGTATTTTATTTAAAAAAAACATGGTCACAGATTATTGGCAGTTTTCCACTGGCATACAGGAACTGAGCCATACCCAAGCCATTCTGTGAAGAGAGACTAGTTACAACGTGGTTCCAGCTCGATTTGGTTTTTGACTGCAGATGGTTCGGTAAAGACGTTACCAGGTTTAGAGAGCAACAGTGATGTAAAACTGAAGAGAGGTTTATTTACTGTTGACACGGTGTACATATAAATATGCATTACCAATCCATTCCGTTCAGTTGTGCTATAGTACTTTTTTTAAGTAGGTGGCTGGAAATTTTCATGGTCTGAGTTATTGGGAATGCATCAACATAATTACTAATAATGATTATAGAATTATAAAATATGCCATTTTTTTCTTCAGATAATCCATGCATATCAAAACAGAAAACCGGTTATCTCCCTTCATTTCAACCAATCAGATGATGATGACACAATCAGCTCGGTTTGGTCATGCTTTCAGCCCTGCTAGTAAGTAGAGCCATGTCAGAGCGGGTATGGCTCAGGTACTGCACTGATAATTTACAATGGAAAACCGTCAGTTCTCGGTATGGCTCGGTTCTTGGTGGCAGTGGAAAAATGCCATATGTTGGTATCAGATACATAGAGGGTTCTCCTTGCCTTACCTAATAGGCCTCTACCTTTTCCTGGTTCTTCTTTTGGTTTTCCATCTGTATTAGGTTAGAATAATTATTACCACTGGAACAAATAATATATTGCCAAATCAAATGTCATTTGTCAAATGCTATTTGACATTTGTCAAAAGATGGTAGGTTTAACATGTTGTAATGTGCACATAGAAAGACAATTATATAAAAATAAAATGATAAGGAAAAAATGATCATGCAATAATGAATCAAAGAAATGATGGAATATCATTAAGATTACCTGTTATAAAACCTTAATTGTTGTTAGGTAGTAAGATGGTAATGTTAACTTTGTTATATAGACAGAACAACAATGAAGACAGACAAACATTTATTTGAAAATAAAAAATGAAAGAAAAACAAATGGAAGTCATTCATGAGAAGAAAATGATAATTGTTATTGTCTTCGATGCAGGGTATAAAGGTGTCAGCAAAGAGGATCCACGGTCATCCTCTCACCTCGTCTGTCACCCTTCATTCCTGGAGTCTCAAGCGCACCCTCTTCAGATACTTGGGAAGTTACTTCCCAATCTTCTGAACCATAAGAACTATAACTCTCATGAGAACTGAGTTCTGATCCTAAAATTTTCCCCTCATCTTCTACCTGCTTGTCAGGCTCTTCTTTGGAAACTTCATCCTCTTGTTGGGTAGGAACACTCCTGAGCTGCACAAATTGAGGAGACAGTTCTTTCCTTTCTAGCGTCATTCCTTTCCCAAATTTTAGCCGAGTATCTTCAGGAGTCTTTTCTTCTGGTGGTGATGTTTTCTTTGGTATTGTTTTTAGAGTAACTGAATCAATGGAGTCCTTAGGAGACACTTTTTTGGGTAATGTTTTATGGGTATCTACACTGGACTTTCGCTCTACAGGTGTCAGTTCTACTGTTACTGGTTTTTCAACTTTCAGTGAAGGACTCTTTCTCAGTTCCAAGCCTACTTTTGATACCTCCACAGGCTTGAGTAATATTTCTTGTTCTCCTTCATCAGGTTCCTTTGGTAAGTGTGTGGTCATTTTTAGAGGAACATCCTTTCCACTAATTTTATCTGCTTTCAGTGGAACAGCCTTCAGTACTTCAGGTTTAGGTGCTTCTGAAAATGGCTTCAGCTCTACTTTTTCCCTTTCCTGTTCATCTATTGAAGGTGTTTTCAATTTGGTCGATAGTTTATCAAGTTCAGGTGGTTTTTCAGGTGGTTCCAAGGTACGTTTTTCTTGTTCTTTCTTGTCTTCCAGAATTTTTTCAGTCTTTCTAAAGCCAGCACCAGGTTCTTTAACTTCATCCTTTGGTGGTGTCTCAGTTCCCTTGAAATGAAAGGCTTCTTTATCTGTATCCTTTATTGGAAGTCTTAAACTAGCTGCTTCAGGTGTTTTCTCTTTGGCAACTTCTACAGATTGTTCCTTCACCTTGACTGACACTGTTTCAGTCTTTTTAGGAGCAGCAACATGTTCTTTAATTGCTTCATCCTCTTGTGACCTCTTGAGGGCTGAGGGTTCCGTGTCCTCTTCTTTTTCCTTCGCTTTGACTAACATTGCTTCAGCCTTTTCAGGAGCAATAGACTCCTTGACTACATCCACCTTTGGTGGTTTGTCAATTTTCTTGAAAGCCAAGGGTTTCTCTTCTTTGTCTTTTTCCTTGTCCATTTTAGGTTTAGCAGGTTTTTCAAATGGTTTCAAGGTCACGGTCTCTTTATCTGTATCTGTCTTTGGAAGTCTTGTCACTTTCTTCATAGTTGAACTAGGTTCTTCTGGTGTTTCCTCTTTTGCAACTTTGACAGCCTTTTCTCTCTGAGTAGCATCTGGTTCTTTAACAGCTTCATCCTTTTGTAGTCTCTTAACAGCTAAGGGTTCCTTGTCCTTTTCTTTTTCCTTCTCTTTGACTAACACTGCTTCAGCCTTTTTAGGATCAATAGGTTCCTTGACTACATCATCCTTTGGTGGTTTCTCAATTGTCTTGAAAGCCAAGGGCTCCTCTTCTTTGTCTTTCTCCTTCTCTATTTCAGGTTTAGCAGGTTTCTCAAATGGTTTCAAGGTCACAGTCTCTTTATCTGTATCCTTCTTTGGAAGTCTTGTCACTTTCTTCATAGTTGAACTAGGTTCTTCTGGTGTTTCCTCTTTTGCAACTTTGACAACCTTTGCTCTCTGAGCAGCATCTGGTTCTTTAACTGCTTCATCCTTTTGTAGTCTCTTAACAGCTAAGGGGTCCTTGTCCTTTTCTTTTTCCTTCTCTTTGACTAACACTGCTTCAGCCTTCTTAGGAGCAATAGGTTCCTTGACTACATCATCCTTTGGTGGTTTCTCAAATTTCTTGAAAGTCAAGGGCTCTTCTTCTTTGTCTTTCTCCTTCTCTATTTCAGGTTTAGCAGGTTTCTCAAATGGTTTCAAAGTCACAGTCTCTTTATCTGCATCCATCTTTGGAAGTCTTGTCACTTTCTTCATAGTTGAACTAGGTTCTTCTGGTGTTCCCTCTTTTGCAACTTTGACAGCCTTTGCTCTCTGAGCAGCATCTGGTTCTTTAACTGCTTCATCCTTTTGCAGTCTCTTAACAGCTAAGGGGTCCTTGTCCTTTTCTTTTTCCTTCTCTTTGACTAACATTGCTTCAGCCTTTTTAGGAGCAATAGGTTCCTTGACTACATCATCCTTTGGTGGTTTCTCAAATTTCTTGAAAGTCAAAGGCTCCTCTTCTTTGTCTTTCTCCTTCTCGATTTCAGGTTTAGCAGGTTTCTCAAATGGTTTCAAAGTCACAGTCTCTTTATCTGTATCCATCTTTGGAAGTCTTGTCACTTTCTTCATAATTGAACTAGGTTCTTCTGGTGTTTCCTCTTTTGCAACTTTGACAGCCTTTGCTCTCTGAGCAGCATCTGGTTCTTTAACTGCTTCATCCTTTTGTAGTCTCTTAACAGCTAAGGGGTCCTTATCCTTTTCTTTTTCCTTCTCTTTGACTAACATTGCTTCAGCCTTTTTAGGAGCAATAGGTTCCTTGACTACATCATCCTTTGGTGGTTTCTCAAATTTCTTGAAAGTCAAAGGCTCCTCTTCTTTGTCTTTCTCCTTCTCGATTTCAGGTTTAGCAGGTTTCTCAAATGGTTTCAAGGTCACAGTCTCTTTATCTGTATCTGTCTTTGGAAGTCTTGATATTTTCTTCATAGTTGAACTAGATTCTTCTGGTGCTTCCTTTGTCATAACTTTGAAAGCTTTTTCTCTCTCCGTGACTAACACTGCTTCAGCTTTTTTAGGAGCAGCAACAGGTTCTTTATCTGCTTCATCCTTTTGTGGTCTCCTGAGGACTAAAGGTTCCCTGTCCTCCTCCCTTCCACCTTCTTTGACTAACACCGATTCAACCTTTTTAGAAGAAATAGGTTCCATAACTACATCATCCTTTGGCAGTCTCTCAGTTCTAATGAAAGTCAAGGGTTCCTCTTCTTTGTCTTTCTCCTTCTCAATTTCAGGTTTAGCAGGTTTCTCAAATGGTTTCAAGGTCACAGTCTCTTTATCTGTATCTGTCTTTGGAAGTCTTGATATTTTCTTCCTAGTTAACATAGGTTCTTCTGGTGTTTCCTCTTTTACAACTTTGACAGATTTCTTCAGCCCTAACCCTTCTTTTTCTCTTTCATCAGTGGGAACTTTATTTAAATGTAACTTTGATTCCACAATACCATCTGTTGTGGTAGTTTCCTTAAGCTCCTTAATCTGAACCACTTCAATAAATTCCCTTTCTTCTCTACTGTGGATTTTTACAATAGTTTTGGAGGTTTCTTCAGTTTTAGAAGTTTCTTCTTTAACTTCAAAACTCTTTGTAAATGTTATTTCCCTTGGAGATTCAGAATAGGCTATGACTTTTTCGGCATGACTTGAGGTCTTTGGAATTTCATCAGCTGGAGCTCGGGGGACTTTTCTAAGTGTGACAACTTCTTTTTCCTCTTCCTCACCCTTTGATATCCTGGTTATCTTCTTCAAGGACAGTAGTTCCATTTTTTCCTCGTCTACATAAATTTTACCTTTTAATTTAAGAAATGACGGTCATTCAATTTGTGGGTCTGGGGTAACAAAGGATTCACATTTAAACATAAACCACATGACATAACTTACAAAGCACCACCTCTCACACATTCTCAGAATGCCATCAGACATTTCACCAACACAAAACATACACCAAGGACAACCACAGACAATAAACAAACCCACTGCATAAAGACAGACTTCAAACTCAAAACAGCATTCAATAGTATTGTCCAAAATTGATACTATAATCATTTATGTTTTAAGTAGCTTAGACAAGCAAAGCTTCTGCCATACCTTTTTTAAGTTCTCCTGGTGCTGTAACAGGTCCCTTGGCATCATCTAGGCCAAGAAAAAAAATGTCACCATCAAAAAAATTATATATGCTAGTTATTATACTGGGTTTCACCTTCTGGTATCCTGTTTGTGAGGCATACTTGGAAGAATGGGTAAGGGTCTACATTTCTAATCTGATTATAAATAAAAGTGGAAATGCTAGATAGAAAGGCTCATGCACAGACAGACAGAAATACAGACAGAATAACAGGCAGGCAGACAGACAAAGATAGACAAAGAAAATGGTTTTAAGAAGTAATTTAATGAAATAGAATAAGAAAAAAACATGGATGTGTTTTCATACAAACATATAAAGCTGAAACACAACAAACAACCACAAAACATAACCATATAGAAATAACAACAAACAATAAAGAAAAGGTATTTAACAGGAATGATTTAGCGGAGTTTAATGTACCTTCAGGAGGTGCAATATCTTTGACTGAAACAGGAGTGACTTCAGGTATAGTGATCTTGTCTGGTTCTGACACATTCAAGAAGACACATTGACAATATATACATGTGGACAATACATATAGATGACACTGATTAAGCAACAATGAAGAAAATATTTTATACTCACAGAAAAGAGTTACATTGTTTATGGAAGAAGGATGTATCTATATGTGTGTATGTGTATTATCTTTCAAAAATAAATCATAAAAATATTAGCAATTTTTAAATCCAGAATATATAAGGCAAGACATTTTGAAATGGAGTTTACGTTGTTTAAAAGAGATAAGGCACAAATGTGTTATTGGTATGTCAAATGTATTTGTCTAACTGGAGGTACTGTGGGAACCACTTTTTTAAAAACTGGTCTTGGAACATCCAACTCTATCTTTGGAACTGAAGGAACTTAGAGAAAGTATAAGCTTGCTTAGAATAGTTATAAAATATGTAATATGTAAACAAAATTAAAAGAGTAAATAAAATACCTTTTACAGAAATAACCTTTTCTATTTCTGTCTTGATGACAGGCATTATTTCTTCAGCTTTTGGCACTGGCTTTAGAACTTCAAAGATAGAATGGATTTTGGTTACTCGAGTCTTTAAAAATGTTTAAAAGTTTTAAATGGCTTGAATGCTAATTTAATAAGAGGGAGCAAGAAACCTTAAACAGACATGACACCTCTGACGAGGCTAAATTGTATATTTATACTTACACACAAAAGTCAAGAAAGAATGGAAGAATGCTGTTGCAAATAATTAAAATACCTGGAACTTCCTTTAATTCTTTCTCCACTTGTTGGATTGTAGCTTTTGGTTTTTCTGGAAGCTTTTTCACTTCTTCTGTCACTTCAACAAGATTGTACATTTACTACATTTCTATTCACAAACATCAACCAAGAAGGAGTGGCAGAATGCTGTTTATTTAATTAAAGTACCTGGAACTGCCTTTAATTGTTTCTTGATTTGTGCTGTTGGTTTTTCTGGAACCTTTTTCACTTCTTCTGGCACTTCAAGAACATGATTAATCATTATTACGTATGTTCACTTGAATTTATTTTCAATATGAGATATAAGATTATTTTTAAAATGTGAAGAAAAAAGATCAAACACGGGGACCAGTCAACAAGATATATATGAACGTTTATATAAGAGCAAATGAAATTTGACGACACAAGTCAAACATAAAAACAAACAATTAGACAAAATACCTTTGGGTGGAGAAACTTTCTCAGCAAGATGATCAGGGACTGGTTTTGGTACATCAGGCACAGCTTTCTTCTCAGCTGTTGGCACTTAGAATGGAATCAAGGTTATGATTCAATAAGATATTTACACACCATTGTATCAATCCAGGGTAAAGACAAAAGACATAAACTCAGTGCAAGATTAAGTAAATGCATGCAGTAAACTAAGAACAGTTGTTCTTATACTTCATAAAGTATATTAGTTTTAAAATACGTCTGGTATTATTTCTGTACCTTTTGGAGGACCAACTGATTCAGGGGCTATTTCAGGAACAATCTTCTTTTCTTGTTCTGGCACTTTTGAGAAGAACATTGTAAGACATTTATCAAAAGGCAAAGTAATATCAGAAATAAACATTTGGTCATTCATACCGAGAACTGGCAAAAAGATATCCAGTGATTATGGTCTCACATAAAAGAAATTCAATACTGAATGACTAAATGGTCATTTTCAAAGATCATTTTTCAGAAATACCTCTTAAAGATGAAGCTTCAATCATTGCACTAAGACTTTTCTGGCCTGGTACCATTGCTTCTTGATCAGAAATCAATATTTTATCTTGACAAATTTCATCAGTTTTCTTAATTTTTTGTATACGTTGTTTCTGAAAGATCATTTCACTTGGAAGAATGTCTTCTTTATCAGATATTACTTGTTTGGGAGCCATTTCCAAAGCATGGGGGGGCATTTCTTTTTCGATAACCTTTTTAGTAGCTTCCTTATGAGCTGGTACTTCCTTCGATTTTGGTTTCTCCCCTTTTTTAATGGCAGCATGTTTAGCTTCTGGAACCATTTCTTCCACCTTGGAAATATCTGTCTCTTCTGTCTCAAGAATTTCTTTAGAAGAAACCTTTTCATCTGAGATAGCTTCTTCTTGCAAAGAAAGATCATATTTTCGCAAAGATGTTTTCTTTTCAGGGACATCCACATTTGTTGTAGACTCTTCTCTTAAACCAGGCAAAATGTCTTTAAGCAATAAGATTTTTTCTTTGTCATGTACTTCTGCTAGGACAAAAGTAGTTTCTGTGGGACAAATCTTCTCCACATGTAACACCTCTTTGCCTGTTGCAGATATTATTGTTTCAGTCTTCTTAGTAGTTTCTGTCATTTTAAGATATAGCATGTAATTAAGCAGAAGAAAGACTACCATATAGTGATATTCTCTTTTCTGAAGTCAAAACATAATTGCATTTCACACAACTACAACATGCACGTAGGTGTAGAATGTAACACTGTACACATAAGAATGTAATACTGAAAAAAGATACAATGATATAACCAGACAGACTGAAATATTAATAAGTTTTCAATAATAAGATTTCAATAAGAGAATTGTTTCCTCGAATACATTCTGTACCTTTTAGAGGAATAACTTCTGCAACTGAAACAGGAACAGCACGAGAAGGAGTCTTCTTTTCTGGTTCTCGCCCTTTCAAATACAGCATTTGATATTAAGAATTAATAATAAGAAGAGCGTTATAAAAAAACTGAAAAAAGATGGATTAGTGGAAAAGAGAAGTAGATTCTTGTTCATTCATTCTTCATTCACAATACATGTTAAACCATGAAAACACATGTTGGTTACATGGATGGTAAAAGGAAGATTTAAATTACAAATGATATCATATTCCTGTCGTTACACCTTCCCATGGTTCATTTACAATATTTTGACTAATCCTTTTTTGCTCTGGTATAACCACTTTCTTTTGAAATCACTGATATTATTTAAACATAGTTTTGTAGGTCTACTTGTCTACTTCCATTTTATGCCTGACTTCTTCAAGTAATTTTTTTAGCAGAGAAAAGTTCATACTGTTTTTTCCAGTTTTGTTAATAGAATTTTGAGTTAATGTAAAGAGCCAAATATCTTGTGCTTTTGAAGGTTCCTCCTAATAACAATGGTCATCTGGTTTGTAAATACAGTTTGGCCCTCAAATGACCAATTAATTATAAAATCTTATTGTAAGTTGTTCTTAAGTGTAATATTCATAGCTTGTGGATGGCACAAAAACACGCAGAGGTGCATAGAGAAAGATACATGTGACATATGCAAAACAGATGATGTGCATTTAAAAAAGCATGTAGATGAAGAAAAAAATTTTGTTAACATTGCAAGGATGTTGTTAACACACTCGTGTCTTATACCTTTTGGAGGAGCAACTTCGGATACAGTCAACATTTCAGAAACCACAATCTTTTTTGGACCAGTTCCATTCAGATGACAATTCATTAATTTAAAGTTGGATTGGATAAAAAATAACAATATTTGGCACAAAGAATAATCCACAAGGAATAAAAAAGAGAGATGATGCATGTTTATAAAAGATTTAAGATTAATATGTATCTTTGAACCATAAGTCATGCAAATGTCACAAGACAAAATTGGATGTGTTAATAAAATACATAATGAAATGACAGTGAATAATGTATAAGAGCCTTCCTTAATACCTTCCAAAGTTTCATCAGGAGAAAGTGAGGTTTTCCTTTGAAGTGCATTGCTTGTAAAGACAAGGGCAATCATTTTTCCCTTTGGAGAAACTCCTCTTTTAATAGTACTTTCTATACTGGCACCTCCTTCTATAGATATCTGTTGCTTAGGCATAGAAATTGCTTCTTTTTCTTCAGATATTAGTCTATCCTTCTGTTGTATATTGTCCTCCTGTTTAAAACAAGGTACTCTAGTGGTTCCTTGATTGATTCCATCCATTTTATGTGTGACTCCTCTATGCACATCAATAGTAGTACCCCACTGACTGTTTTCTTCCTTAGGACACAATTCTTCTGCTTTGGAATTAATTTCCAATTCCTGAGCCAGAGTTCCCTCTAAACTAGCAGTCTTTTTAACATCTTTTTCCAATAAAGTGTCCTTTTTATGAGGAGTCTCTCTGTAAGTATCTCCTTTAACAAATAACTCTGTCTTCTTCACAATACTTTCTTCAACTTTAGATGGTGTTGTATCTGATTTTTGCAAATTCTCATCTAAGCTAAGTTGGATTTCATCAGCTTCTTGAAGGGTGTCTTGTACTGCATCTCCTATTCCCATATTAATTTCAGCTTTGGACTGAATGTAGACAAAAGTCTTTTCCATTTCTTCATTAGGTAAAGCATCTTTTTTAAGTGCAATAATTTTAATCACACCTTTTACAGGTATATCTTGTGTCTTCACTATAGCTTTTTCAGCTTCAGATGTCAGCTTATTTAGCTTTTCTACATCCAAGTCATGCTTAGAAGATGGTTGCACGGTTTCTGTCCATTCAAATCGGTCTTCTTTTCTAATGGTATTTTTTTCATTCTTGGGTAATTTGTCTTCTTGAATGGAATCATTGTGAAATCGGGCAGACAAAATTCTATCACTAAAAACAAATTCAAAATTCCTTGATGAAATTTCTTTTTTTAAAGAACCTCCTTTAACAGCTGCTCCTGCAACAGAACTATCTTGTGACTTGGCTGTTTTTTCTTCAGCCTTTAATTGCACTGTTTTACATGACTGAGAGAACAGACCCATACTATCAATATCATTTCCCCAGAGGAATACATCAGATTTTAGTAAGCATATTTTATCTGAACATATATTCTTGAAAGACATTTCATCTCCTGAAATCGAGAAAAACTCTTTATTGGTAAATTCATCACATGGCAAATCTGAACTCCGGAAGACCTTTTGAAGGCGTAAGGTTTGTGAAGGGGGAGCTTTCTCCGTGTCTGCCTCCTTTCTTTGATTAGGAGTAGATACTGTTGCCTTTCCTTTCTTGAAAACTGCCACGTAAAAAATAACATATTTCAGAATTAACAAAGGGTACTACTGTCAGGAAAAAGTCACTTTAGCCCCCCCCCCCCCCAAAAAAAGAGCATCAGTGTACTACAAACTGATATTAAAACTAACATTTTTAGTCTTTACACAAAGAATATTTGGGCAAAAGAGATATAAGGCACACCCGAAAAACAATACTAATGTCAAATGGATGGACACTTTAATTTTAAAGCATCTTTCTAGTGTACCTTTTGCAGGAGAAACCATTTTGCTTGACACAGAGGATACTTTGGGAACCAATGCCATTTTTGTTTCAGTTCCATTCAGGAATACTAATTGAGATTTGATGATGGAGAAAGAAAAGGACAAGCAACATCACTTAACATGAAACATCCACTGGCATCGAAAGATGAAGAGATTCTGAGGGCAAGATATGGTGTTGGTCCAAAAAAATAAGCATGATAATATAGCTTAAAAATGCAATGAGATGAGTATTTATAAAGAGATAACATCCATTTTAATGAATAATAATGTGAGATGATGGGATGAAGTTTCATGTGAAGCACTTCAAATGGAATGTACGTAATACCTGTCAAAGGAACATCTGATGGCTGAAAAAGCCTTTCTTCAATTTTCACACCCTCTTTCTGTTCAGAAGACATTGTCTTGAAGGGCACTCCTAGAATTATTTCTTTCATTTTCTTTACATCCATTTTACCATCCCATGGAATGCTAATTTCTTTCTTGATATACATTACTTCTTCCTTAGAAGGAACTACAATTTTCAAAGACAGACTTTCTTCAGTTTTATAATTCTCCCTTTCCTCTTTTCGCACTGTCAGCAAGGCTTTTACAGCTGTGTGAGAATTTGATGTCTCGTTTTCTTGAAGAAATGTGTCAGTTTTTTGTGGGGATACCTTCTTCTGATATATATCAATCTCCTGTCTTGAAACTGGGAACATCTTTATATTGACAAATTCTTCACCATTAGTTAGCCGCCTACTCTGAAGAGAAAGACTTCCTTTGGGGATTTCCTCCTGTTTTTGAATTATAGCACATTTTTGGGGGTCCCGGGGAACTTCCAGCACTTAAAATACAACATAAATTTCAGATTTAACAAAATGAACAATGAAAAACTGGTTGAAAAACGTTTTAGGGGACATCACAGCACATTAAGACGGATGATATGGACAAAGCTACAAAGCTACACACAAATACAAAATGTATACAGCTGAAACAAACAAAGGGTGGACATAAAAAAGGATGCTACAAGGACGAAATTTAAGAATTGTAGCCTATTGTAGACTAACCCAGGAAATCATTTGAAGAAGATTTTTCATTGACACAATGAACTATTTGATACATATATTATAAAAGAGGAAGAAAACTAAATCTGACACCAAAGAATTTCCCAGAAGACTTTTTGATGATAATATATAAGCTAATTTAGGTATTTACAGAGAGCTCTCAAGAACAGCAAAAAAGAAGCAAGAAATTTTAAAAGGGAAGATGTGTTGTAACACAAAATGTTGAATGAAGAATCATGTATAAATATATATATATATATATATACCTCTTGAAGGTGTAATCTTTAGTGTTGTAAATAAAAGTCCTTGCTTTTGTTTAGTTCTTTTCTTCTCAGAAGAAAATATTTTCCTCAGAGGTATTTCAGGAGTTTCCATGCTGGGTTCTTCCAATTTACATATGTTTTCTTTATTTATATTAGTTTCAGCTTCAGGTGTGATAAAAATTACTCCTTTCTTAGGAGGTATTTCAAATAACATTAAAGGAATTTTGGCTTCAACAAGAGATTCCACTTGATGTGATGGAATTTCATTTTTAAATATTATTTCCTTAATGGCTTCAACTTGTTTGCTAACTGGAGTTCCTGAGATTTTAGATGCTGTCGTTTGAATTTCAGGGAATCCACTCCGCTCTGTTTCAGGTGTCAGCCACCTATTAATCTCTGCCATAGGAAATACATCTGTAATACACACCTCACTGTCCTGGAAGCATGTATCATGTTTTTGTGGGGACACTTTCCCCTGAGAAATAGCATTAAAAATAGGGAAAATACTTGTATTGCATAACCTTTTATCCTCATAAGTCAACTCAGTAGTGTTGTACCACTTTTGGGAAAAACTTGCGTCTCCAGGGAATTTTTCCTCCATGAGAACCAAAGTTGCCTCCAATTTTTGAATCCCAATTTGTTTTTCCTTCTTGGGAACTACTGTCACTTAAAAATACAATATATATCTGAGATATAACAAATGGTCATTGCAAAAAAATCAACCACAAAAAAATGCAAATATTAAGGAGGACAAAACACCTGTTTTTGTTGTTTCATGAGAACTTGACATAATAGCTTATCATATAGGACCAGAGTGAGTTTTAAAAACCTATTGTTTTTAACAAGACATTAAAGAAATTGACTTACTTTTGTTTAGACACTTCGATGTATAATGCAATGGAAATAAGTAGAATTGAATAGCAAGTCGATGAATTAGTAAATAAGAACATGACGCAAAATAAACATGGCTTAAGAGAATGAGAAAGATATGATGTAAAGCAAAAAATATTAAAAATATGTTATCAAGCCTTCCTACACCTCTGTTTAAGAGTGTATTCATATTAGTAAGATTAAGATATTAACTTTTTACTGAACAAGAACATCTATGTAAGAGACTAATGCTGAATATGAGCTGCAAAATTTCTTGAGTTCATTATTATGTTTAATAACTTCAGATAAAAATGCTTCAATACCTTTGTCAGGAAGAGCTTCAGTTTTTGGGACTCTTTCTTGTTTTGTTGTAAACTCTTCCTTCTTGTAAGGGAGCACTTTCTTTGGAACAGTTTCTTCAGTCTCTTGTAGGGTTTCTTTCTGCCTAGAGATTTCTTCTGTCTTCAAACTAATTTCTTCTCTTGAAGCAGGTGATACATCTTCTACAATAAGTATCTCTTTTTCCTCAAAGAATTGCTGGGCACTCTCATACACCCTTTCATGAAGATACATTTCTTCTGTGTGAGAGGTCTCCTCAATTTCATATGAGATCTCCTCCCACTTTTGAATCAGAGAAGATGGAGCCACCTCAAGCTTTCTGGGAACCTCCACCACTTTAAGAAGCAACATGGAAATGTAACATGGACCACATGTGATAGGGAAAGCATGCTATGTACAGCACACATTTAAGAATAGCATGTTCACCTTTATACCTCAAAAAAGGAGAATATATTTATGGACTTGACACAGACAGATATTGAAGGCAAGCCTGTGGGTGCTTTTGTAGCTGCAGGTTCTGATACACCTTTAGCTCAAAGAAATAATTCTGCATTTGCAAAAATACTAATAGGGATGCATTTTCAGGTAAACTAAAAAAAATATTTTATTTTGCAAAAAAAAAAAAGATGTCTTCTAAGATATAAATTATTGTAGAATAAGTTAATTGTAAAATAAGTTCTTAAACGTTAAAATTATTAAATTATGTTCCTGTAGTGGTTACTATCATCATCATATTTTGGTTGTTACTGTTGTTGTTATTCTTTTTTTATATGAAAAAAAAATGAATACATTTAACTTATCTGCATGTGGCCACGGTATGCAATATCGAAATATACACATGAATGTGTCTTTTACTATTATGCTATGTATAGTTGAAAAGTTTGTTTCCTTGAAAAAAATGGCAATTGTAACAATTTCCTTAAATAATTTACAGTGTGAATAATGTTAAACAAAAACTTGACATTGACAAAAATCAACCACAGAGATATATAATACATGAACAAGAAATTCAACAAAGAAAAAAACAGGAGAAATGTCTGTATGGTCTTAAGCCTACCTGTAGTTAAAGTGACTTCAGCCTCCTTTGTAGGTACAACAACCAGTAACTTCTCCTCAAGGACTTCTTTCTGTTTTACTTCATCAAACACTTGAAAGATTTACATTTACATTATGATACCATAATGCATCGTTCAGCCTCTGCTATTAGTAGTAAAGTTTAAAAGCTTAATATACTCTTATCACACACATTTAGACAGATACACCTTTAGCAGGAGAAATAGGGCACATAGGACAAATTCAGCACATGAATAATCCACCAATTCAAGAAAAATAAAGAAAAATCATCCAACTTCTAGCTATTACCTTTCTGTGGAATGGCCTCCTTTTGTGCTGAAGGCTTTACACCTGGTTTTCTAAAAGCCTCTGATTTTGGTGTTTCTGGTTTCTTTGCTTCCATTGGAACTTTAAAGAAGATATGTTTTAAGTTTTAAAGATGTTTGAACGCATAGAATACAGACTGGATTAATAACATGAAAGCAGCACTCTGACTAGCGCAAAGCACAGCTACTACAACAAAACGTTTGAATCCGCACATTTTGACATGTTGCTTTCCTGAATACAACTATGTATAATAACAACAAACATGCAAAAATGATCATTTTCAAATTAGGTTTGTTTAGCAAACAATCCAGATAGGTTAAATGCAAAACTTGTAACTTGAATAATTTGCAGCTTTCTTTATGATTGTATTTATGTACCTTTTCCTGGAGTGCATTCTGACTTTTGAGGAGGTATGTCCTTTGGACCAAGTTCCACTTTTTTAGAAATTGTTTCAGGTGATATTTCAGTTGCTTCCAGTTTTGCAGGAGATTCTAGCATTTTAAAGAACATTTAATTACAGGCAATTGATCTGAGAGACTGATGAATTGACAGATAATTCATCAACATTTCACGTTCAGAAAGTGCATCGGAAGATGTTACAGAGGACACTGAATGAAATTTAAGAGTTATTGAACAATTTCAGTTGCAGCTAAACAAACTACGTTAAAGGTTTAGAATAGACAAGAGAGAATAAAGTACAATACATAAGGTAATCCAAGAGGTATAAATATCAAAGCAATATGTGCCTCAGATCTAAGAAAAATGGAATAATAAACTTAAAAACACAAAAGTACTAAAAAAAACACATATACAGTACAAATCTGGAACTGACATGGAAAGTGACCCAATATCATAGATATATTAGGATAAAAAGAGACTGAAGTTGAAGATAAAATGGATCTTCAGAGTTTTTTTTTTAAATCAAAGAATGTTATCAAAAATTGCCGATATTAAAGAATATTAGTTAGTAACAGCACAAATGTTAGTAACAACAAGAAAAGTAATACTGGGCCGAAGCCTGATTTATCACCCTTTTGAGAATGCCTAATTTATACCTTTCTGAGGGGCAGCATCAATTGGAACAGAAGGAATTGCCTGTTGTTTTGCAACTTGGTCAACTTTAAGTTGCTCTGGTTTCTTCTGCTCAAGCATCTTTGTTTCATCGAGACCTTCAGAGGATATGTATATTTTTACATATTAAGTTAACACAGACAGATACACGATCACGTAGAAGGTAGAAGGATCGCTTATTTTTAAAGAGCAAGTTGAAGACAAACCAGCATATTACACAAAATACCTCTGATATTACCACACAAAATATATAAAATGAAGTATATGCAAAAGACTAATGAATACCTGTGGACGGGATTGCCACGGATGCCTGTGTTGCTGGTGTAAGCTTTGGTTCAGGTACAGCCTGTGTTGCTGGTGTAGGCTTTGGTTCAGGTACAGCCTGTGTTGCTGGTGTAGGCTTTCGTTCAGGTACAGCCTGTGTTGCTGGTTTAGTCTTTGGTTCAATTACAGCCTGCGTTGCTGGTGTGGGCTTTGGTTCAGGTACAGCCTGTGTTGCTGGTGTAGGTTTTGGTTCAGGTACAGCCTGTGTTGCTGGTGTAGGCTTTGGTTCAGGTACAGCCTGTGTTGCTGGTGTAGGCTTTGGTTTAGGTTCAGCCTGTTTTGTTGATGGAGGCTTTGGTTCAAGTTCAGTCTGTGTTGCTGGTTTAGTCTTTGGTTCAGGTACAGCCTGTGTTGCTGGTGTAGGCTTTGGTTCAGGTACAGCCTGTGTTGCTGGTGTAGGCTTTGGTTCAGTTTTAGCTGGAGCTACAGTTTTTGCTTGACCTTTAGGGGTCACAGCGGGTTTTGGCTCGGAGACTGCAGGTGTGAGCCCATCTTCATCAAAAAAAAAAAACAAGACACCATTACAGGTTATATACTACTGCATTTTTACATGTCTAAAACATTACAAGTATTACATAAAAAAAAATTCAAAAAGATGAAAAGTTAACATAGATGGAGCCATGAAAAAGGAAGAGACACAATTAACATAATCTAACCTTCAGGATGAGTAGTAGGAGCTGGTGTAGGGCAAGGAATAAATTTCTTGAGTTCTTCATGTTCTTTTAAAATAAATATTTGAATATTAGATAAAATGTTCAGCAAATAAATGACAGCAGAGATGACAATCAAGATTCACTGGTGCAGAAAGTTAAAACAACAGAAGTTTGGCCCAAATGGCAGACAAACTTATTCATTCCAAATTATGCATTCAGGAGACGAGACATGACAGATGCCATACACAAAAAATTGAAATAATATAAAAAGTAAAATAATAAAAAAGGTGATATTCCTATGGAGCCTCTCTTATAACATGACGCATAATTGATAAAAATGATATATATCATGGCCACATTTTATAATATTGTGGGAACCAATTAGTAAAATGTGTCCGCAATTTAACGAAAACGAGGGAACAAATTAGTAAAACGTGCCCACGATTTAACTAAAACAAGAAAATGAGTTGCTAAAACATGCCCATGATTTAAATAAAGCAAAGAAAGGAATTACAGTAGTTTGGTAAAGTGCCCTGGCTCTCGATATTCTACATAACTTCCTCTCACCAATAACAATTCCTTGCAATGCAAGATTTTGTGTTTGTAGGTCATTTCAACCTTAAGGTTGCCACATCCAATCAGAAGAAGGGCGGGACTTCGCTCACGGGGGGGATGTCAAATCACGAATACGGGACAATTCGCATCCCGTATTGGATCAAGACGGGACAATCCCAGAAAACAAAGATAGAGTAGCAACTCTATTCCAACCTTAAACTCAATTATCTGTCCATACCAGCAGGTGCAGATGTCTAGTGGCCTAAATGAAAGTGCCTATAAGCTGGATATGCAGTAAAACGTGCCCACGTTTTTATATATTATACAGCTAATGAATAAAAGGTCACCACGATTTAACTGAAATTAGAGAATGAATTAGTAAAATGTGGCCACAATGTCACTAAAATGAGGGAACTAATCAATAAGACTTGGCCGCAACTTAAGTAAAACAAGGGAATGGATTAGTAAAACATGCCCATGATTTAATATATCATGGGAACGAATTAGAAAAATGTGGTCACAATATATATCATTTTTATGTTTATCTTTATGTCATGAGTAGGGCTTCGCATATTCCTTCCAAAGGCTTTGCTTTCTGTGAAGAGTGAGTGAAGAGTGAGTGAAAAGAGTGAGAAGATAGGTATACTGAAATACCTTTTGTGGATGTTGGTGCTGTTAGTATAACTGGGACAGTTATCTCAGGTTCAGACTCCACTTCAAAAGCATGCACTTATAAAATTACAAAACCACAGCATAATTTAAGCATCATTGCATAAGAATAGAACATTACTATTGATAATAAATGTCAAAATATTCTTGGAAAAAGGCCATTTAAACAAACTGTCATAAATATTTGCTTTGTCTTGCATTCACTATACTAAAAGTTGCTTATCTGCGGTTACAGATATAAGCCATGATTAGCCACAGTAGATAAATACCTCTCCTTGGCACTTCCTCAATCATTTCTATTGCAACCGTTGGAACTGTTTCCGTAATGGCTATCTTTGATGCTGATTTTAAAAGGGGGGGGGGGAGGAATAAGTGTGCAGAACATCATAAGTGTTGTGGAAGGTCACGGAGAAATAAAATCATGACTGCCTCATTTGATAAAATGAATACTAGTGGAACATTAATGAAACACAAGATGTTAATAAGACCACAGAACAGGAAATGTGTATATAAATGTATTTCATGTATGTATATTTGCATTTAATAACTTTTTCTATACCTTTTGTTGTTTCCTCAATAATTCTTTCTTCATAAACTGCCCAGCTTTCAAACTCTAATATAAGAATGAAAGCGATTGTAAATGTAAAAGTCAAGGAAAAGTATATAGTAAAACACAACTTTGTTTAAAATGTCAAACTAAAAAAAAAAAACATTGAAATGCATACAATAATGAAATTAATGAAAAACATATACTGCTTGAGATTTTGTTTTGAAAATTTATCTTTAAAACTTCATATGTACAGTAACTGCCCACACTGCTTTAACATGTCCTTGCGAAAAAATTATGAAAAATAAGATGAACTGAATATTACTATTGACAATAAATTTATTTATTATTTTTACCTTGCATTTCGATTTTCTCTTTATAACGGTAGGACACAGTCTCATCTTTTGTTTCTATTTGGAAAGAAAAAAAGAAGAATATATATTATATATATATTGTTATTATAGATGTTGTTTCGGCTCCTTTGTCCACAAATACAGATCTCTTCAGATTAAAACATTAATCTTGTATATTTAAATTCCAGTTCTTACCACCAGGGGAGATATCTGATTGCACATCGGGTACTTGTATTGACGTATCAAGGACATCTATAACATAAACAAGGTGTTTAAAAAGTTTGTAATGTAACGTTTGCGGTGAACTTTAAATTCTTATAGAATAAATAATACTCACCACAAGGAACCATTCCTATATAAAATTCTAGAAAAAGTGGATAAAATATAATATCACAGTGTGAACCACAAAAAGAATATAGAAAAATATTTCATATACAAGGGCTAAGCTTAATTAATCAGCTTTAACTGTGATATTGAATGTGTTGCAAGATTTATGATTAAGGCAACGATACCTATGAAGAACATTTGCTTGCAAACCATTTTTTTAAATTAAAAACTGTTAGGTATGCTTGCAATAGTGTTAAGAGTTTTAGATAAATAAATATTAGCTCTTCATTTTTTGAAGAATTAATTAGTTACTTTGCCAACTCATTCTTTTTAAAGTTTGCCATCAATTAACATATTAATAAAGGGGAATTAATCTTTAACTTTGACAGGCCAATAGCAAACCTGTTGAGCAGCGGGATTTCTAACCCCTTCTTTAGTGACACAAACCTTTGCTGGACAAGTAAAGTTCAGCTGTGCTTTTAGCTTCACCCTTTGGTTCCAAGCGTGCAATCACTGAATACACGCCTGAAAGATTTAGAAAGAAGTGTTATTAACTTTAATCGCAGGTCTTGGAGCATGATAAGTAAAATACTTTTCTAAAAATGGATCGTACACACCTTCATCTTCTGACGTAACATTGCAGATG
This sequence comes from Paramormyrops kingsleyae, assembly GCF_048594095.1. NCBI lineage: Eukaryota > Metazoa > Chordata > Actinopteri > Osteoglossiformes > Mormyridae > Paramormyrops > Paramormyrops kingsleyae. The sequence goes on from NC_132812.1 coordinate 13,309,791, forward strand.
ACCATAAAGTGCCGACGACCTTCAGTTCGAAAGCTATACTTTGGACTCTCTTTGAGTTCCCATGTATCTTTGTACCACGTAACAACTGCATTGTCAAAGGAGACTTCACATTCAAATGTGGCAGAATGACGCTCATTCACCACAATGTTCTGGATACGCTTCGTAAAATGTATCTGGTCAGCTACACACACATACAAAAAAAAAAACACACATAAAACACAATCAGCTTTTATATGCATACATTTCTGAACCACAAAGCTTGTAATTACATAAATCAGCATTCACTTCATTGGCCAGATACATCTGCGTGTATTAGGAATTGTTTTTTGCAGTATTGGTGCATACATTCACAGACAACACAGAACATAAATTAAGAAAAATTGAATAAGTAGAAATAAATTAAATAGAATAAGAAAAAAGTATTGATAGGAGTAAGGTCCTATATATAGACAATTAAATTGTTTTATTCACTGAGTATAGAGTCCAAGTATTTGAAGACAGTGTGTAGGCAGTGTGTAGACAGTGTGTAGGCAGTGTGTAGACTAGTTTTCGTGAAACAAAAAGCAAAAGAGTGCAAAGTCCTTTTTGCTGTGGAAGAACAGCTGTAGTTCATCAATATTGTTGACAAGTGATCACACATTAGAAGCAAATATTCTGGGTAGCTGGTGATCGTAGACCATGCCTTCTGTGGCAAGCAAGGACACCAGGTCTTTTCCATCTGTTCCTCCTCCATTATGCTACCTCAATGGCAGCATAGGTGCTCATGGATAATAAACTTAAAAGTTCCATGAATATCAACATAAAAGTTGGGAGCCAATCAGGTGGAGCCATGTGTCCAATATTCAAAATTTCCTTGTGTGTGTTATTTACATTTGTTTGCTCAGAGTCAACATAATTTAAAAAAAAGGCAAAATGGAATATGGCACACCAAGACACCATAGCCACAAGATACCTCACTAAAGGTACAATTTATGTGTTTTTTATAGGATTTGAACCCCTGGCCACTGCATTGTTTACACAACACTCTGTTGAGCTACATGAGAGCAGTTTGTAGTATCAGATGAACAGCTCAAAACTAAAATAACTGTAAACAATAAAATTCTAAAGGTTTCATTACTGAACCTTGACAAATGGTACTATTGACTGCATTTTAAAAAGGACCCCGTAAATCTGATTTGCACAAGCAGATATGCATATTCTTTGGAAGTGATATTTATTTGTAACCCATGAAAAAGCACAGAAATGTCATTACTTACCAGGTTTTGAATGATCCACCACTCTGTCATCTTGGGTCAAAGACAATGTAAGGAAATGTGAATTATGCTATTAGCACTACCCAAATATGAAAATGTACCTTAATAAATTCAACAAAATGACAACAGAACCTACCCATAACTGTTAATTTGGCACTTGAGATGTGTGGGCCACACACAATACGATAATTTCCCTGGTCTCCAACCTGACAGTTCTTGATTTTCAGTTGATGACAGTCACCAATTGCGCTGATTTCATATTTGTCATTGCTGTCAAGCTTCTGTGTTCCTTTATACCAAGACAAACTTATCTCAGGGTAATTGATTTTGATCTCACACTCAAACACTGCATCCTTATTTGTGAGTGTTGTTTGATCTGCAATATCCTTCAGCAAAGTGATTGGCTGGGAAAAAAAACAAGATAGAATATAATGTTAATATGTTTCTTCACAGTGCAGGTAAAAACGTCTACAAATCCTTTGAATTTCTGGCAAAACAAAAAAATAAGGACAATTCTTACTGCACTTTAGAAGACATGAGATACTGAAGGTTAAAACTAAAATACTTGTTTGAATGAATCCCTGTGCGAATATTTGGTGGAATTATCATATGACAGAGGCACATTTTGCTTGAATTACTGATACATTTTTGTGTACTGTAGGTGTCACATCTAGATTTGTTCAGTTCTGTAGCAAACTTTTCAAGCTTTATTTTCTGAAGTTTTATGATCATTTCTTGCTTTTATATTTTTTAGCAAAGGGCAAAAGGTTTTCATTTACTGTACATTACTATATTTATTATGATACAGTGTATATTTGTCCAGAAATAACATACAGAAATTGGTGTTTTGTGAAGAGGGTTGGTAGCTCCTTCGAAATGGCCACCAAATTTTGAGTGATTTCAATTATCAGTTCAAAAACAAATGAATTGCACTGAATTCCTACATTTCTAGCTGAAAATATAGATAAAAATAAAATAACTTATTTGTAGACAAATTAGTGAAAAATTAAACCTAACCATATGCATGTTCATACCTCTGTGTGTTCCATTCTCCTTTGCAAATCAGATACCAACTTGGCAAAGTCCTCGACTGATTCCCTTTCTCCGAGTTCAAATTCCTAGGTATGAAAATAGTAGGCATCTCAAAAAAATTCTAGAGCAAATGTAAATGTATTATTGTTCTATATATTATTATTGATAAAATATCCCGCAAGTCATTATAATGAGAAACTTTCTTGAAATCATGACTTAGTATTTAGAAATAACTAACTTTCTTGAAATAACGTACTCTCAAAATAATGACTCAGCAGATTGCTCTAGAAATAATCACTTAAGATGACCCCCCCAGAACGCAACAGCATCTTCTTGCCTAAGGCCTAAGACAAAATGTTAATCCTATAATTCCCCCTACCCCAGTACCCTTCTTCCACACTACTAATACCTTTCTTTTGTATAATATATAATAAGATAACCATATCAATGTTAAAAAGCCGCTTCAAGAAATTGCATTACAATAGGTGCATTTAAACAGCAAACATTCCAATAAACAAATGTACAGTATTATTTAGGGCATGGGGTACTCAATATTATAAAATCCACAATCATAGAGAGCACAGAATGTTGTTAATGGAGCATACCTACATAAATACAGGGAAAAAAATGTATTGTGACGAGTGGTTGACTATGCTGCATTATATGCATTTTTAATAGCGACATGGCAATTCACACACATGCAATGCACATGCAATTCACAGCACAAGGATCACAATAGTCTGCTGAGTTCAAACCATTAAACAAATTGCACTAAAACATTTTTAATCAGTCACAGAAAACCAAACATAGAAAGCTTGGCAATTTCAAAGTTGGTTCCTTTTCAACATTATCTAATGTAAAGGCGATTTCACACCGCCAGAACTTTTTTCTTGAACCAGAACCCGGAACCAGGGACTTTTGTCGTATTCACACCACAGGAACTTGGCCCAATTGTAGTTTCTTGGAAGCTGTTCCGGGACCCTTTTTAAGACTAGGCACTTTTTGTTCGAAAAGGAACTACTGGGGAGGTGGTTACAACAATAGCTTGTTGATCAGTTGACCACAAGCACCAGCGCTAATTTGGAAGTAACACAAAAGTGTGGAGAAAAAATATAATAACTGGAGCAAAATGGAGCAGATGTAATTATTTTTGTACTTCAGGTTCATTTGATGAATACATTTTTTGCTTGTGTCTGCATATTTCTGCCTCAGAAATGTGACTGATAACCAAAATACCTTTGTCTAATACCTAACCCTAACCCTTTGTCTAGCCCTAATCCTAACCCTAACCTCTCTTCCTATTTTCACATTTGGTTTAAGTTATCTAAAAAAATCCTGCTTTGTGCAATACTCCCCAATTACAACAAGACATTCGTATTCTGCTTTATGGAAATATTTGCTTCGTCCCATTTCCCCTACTAAGTACACACTTGCACAGTACCACACTTGGTGGCCATGTTCATGTGCTTAGCACAAGCATCTAACAGTGTCCTGTCCTTCAAATATGCACTTTATCTACCCTTTGGCTATGTCCTAATTCAGGGACTGCATCCTTTGAAGCGACTGAGTTTAATAAAGTAATTCGGACAGCTCTAGTCATTATCTTTAGATACTAAGTCATTACTTCAAGAAAGTTCTCATTATAATGAGAATATTTTTTTATCACATTGGTGGAAATGGGCTTCCATAAGTCTCAATGAAAAGCCTTAATTTTCCTTAAATTTGCTAATATTTTGAATTAACTTACCAGTTTTCCAGATTCATATTCCTTCTCCTTTTTCAGATATTCAATAGCCTGAAGGAGACCACGGAAGTCCGTAATTCCATACATGCGTGCATATTTCTCATATTCTTTTGGATTCACATTTCTCAGTAGCTCAACAATGTCAATGTCTTGGTCCTCCTTGGGACTCTTCTGCTTAGATGGGGTTCTGTTAAAAAGGAAAGAGTCAATAGTGCACTTCTGTTGTGATGTAATGGAACTGTTATGGCACGCCATGGCACAAGCAGGAAGAAGGTGATGATCCACTGGCAGCTCTGTGACAAAAGGGGTTCATTAACATACAACAGAACACACTGGGAAAGGCACAAAAAAGGACCAAGAGGGGTCAAAAAGCCAACAAGAACTAACCACAAGAATCATAAAGTAACCAAACAAGGAAACAGGGTAACAGAGGTAGCAGGATTATAAAACAGGCAGAATCTCAAACACACAGCAACACAGAGTAACATCTAACAATGACTGACTAAGGAAATGAACAAAGGCAGGCAAATACAATGATAACAAGGACTAACAAAAGGAGGGTGTAAATCAAAAACAACCAATCAACGAGTGCACAGGGCAACAAGACATATGAACATAAGAAACTAACACTAATGAATACAGAACTAACGAACTTAGAAGACCTGAAACTAAGGAAATACAGGGAAATACTACACTGGGAGAAAAATCCAGAAACAAGTAAAACAGAACATAACCAAGGCAGGGGCAGAGAACCCCTTATGAAAATTCACTATGGTTTTTATGCAGTAACCATAGTTTAACTATGGTACCTCAGGGTACTTTGGTACTACCCAGAGTACTACTATGGTTTGGAAAGACCATGGTAAAACAAAGACCATGATAAAACAAAGACCATGGTAAAACAAAGACCATGGTAAAGACCATGGTAAAACAAAAACCATGGTAAAGACCATGGTAAAACAAAGACCATAGTAAAACAAAAACCATGGTTTATGACCAAGATTATACTAGGGTTTAACTGTAGCGAAACCATGATAAAACCATAGTCATGGTTTCCATAGTTACCCAAAAAACCATAAAAAACGGCAAACCATTGTAAACCATTACTATTTAATCATAGTAAAACCATGGTTAATTTTTGTAAGGGACCATAAACAAGACAAATTAAAACACAGGGATAATCAGTATCAAACAAAGGATGAACCAAAACAGGCTAGCAAAGGGCTAATAAACAAAAACAGGAAAAACAGAAAACCAATAAACAAAAAAAACAGGTGAGACTAGCCTCACACCCACAACTGCAGGGCTACAGCCCCTGTACTATACTCTCAGCACTTTGAGCTATATGAGAGTCCTGGGAGCAGAGGAAACACACAACAGTCTAGTACAAAAAGAGGAGGTAAAAGTATGGCCAGTAACACCTGCTGGCCAAGCAGGAAAGAGACATGAAGGGCAGGGATGGATGGGCACTGACCCTGACAGGAACAGTCTGATTTGCAAATAAACAAATTATTATAGCACACTTACTTCTTCAGTTTAGCTCTTAAGTCTCCTTCAAGCAGTGCAGCTTCTTTCTTCTCTTCGACTTTCAATTCTGTGCTGCATTCAATTTCTCCATGCTTGTTGGATGCAACACATCTGTACTGCCCAGAGTCTGATTTGGTTAATGCTTGGATTTCCAGCTTGGCATCCTGTCCCTTTTGTTCAACAGTGATGCGACCACCATGACTGATCTGCCTCCACTTGCCTTTCATCCATTTAATGGTAGGAATTGGGTCTCCACCAACCTTGGCAAAGAATGTTGCGGTGCCCTCTAGAATTAAAGCAGTGAAAGTATACTTGAGCTCAGAATATTGTTAATTACTTATGTAATTATAAGCAACATTTCTTTCAGACTACCAGAACACTATGCGTTCAAATACCAAAATACAAGTTCCCTACTTTCAGTAACGCTAAGGCTTTTTGGTTCATCAATGAAGAACAAGTTGTCAGTTTTCTTGACTTGCTCCGCAGTTGCTGGGACTCCATCAACAGCTGCTGGAGCCACTTCCATGTTTTAAGTAAAAAAACAACTGTTATTAATGTACAACAGTACCATGCCCACCCATAAACCTGTACTGGATTAATTAAAATATTTTTACAATTTTAAAACATAGTACCTTGTACTGCCACTCTGGCCTTGCAGAATTCACTTCCAGCATCATTGGTGGCCTTGCACAGATAGTCACCAGCATCTGTTTTAGATGCAGAGCTTATTTCCAATGTAGCTGTGCCATCAGCAAAAGTAATCCTAGTCTTCGCAGAAGATGTTATCTCTTTCCTGTCCTTCATCCACTGAATATTCATTGGTAGAGATCCCCGAACATGACAGCTCAGATGCAGCTTCTCACCCTCGTTAACTGATAATGGTTTGAGGGGCTGATCAAACACAGGGGACATCTTACGTTCTGTATTGGGAGAGAAGAGTGGTAACTCCTAATATACATTTCTAAGAAAATCAATCTCAGCAAAGCATTAGCAATTAAATAAAACCAATCAATAAAATTCACATACTAAGTACACAACTAAACAAAGAAATTCTACCTGTTATAGCAAGAGACACCTGATAGGAGGCTGTGCCAGCTTCATTGGAGGCTTGGCAGGTATAAGTGCCACGGTCAGAAAGCTGAGCTCTCTTAATACTCAGCAGAGCTATGTTGTTCTTGAAGGAAATTTCATAACTGTCAGAGCTGTAGATTTCACTGTCGTCCTTGTACCAGCTAATACTTATGGGCTGGGACCCAGAAACACGCCCTTCCAGCTTCACTAGATTCCCCTCAGAGTCCTCGATACTTTCTGAAGGTGTTCTTTTGAATGATGGTGGAATTTTGCATTCTGGAATGAAACACACCAAATAAGAAAATCAAAAAGACAACCAAAAAAACTCGAGAACAAGATGATAAAATAATTTTGAAGAGCTGAAATATACTTTTAGAAGAACTTTCTTTTTTTCAAAAAACATTTCATTATTGAAATACCTTTTACTGAAACATGAGTGCTACAAGTATCCTTCCCAATATCATTACTAGCATGACAGTAGTACTGTCCAGAAATTGTTTTATCTGCCTTCAAAATTGTCAGATGTGGTGTGTTATCCACACATGAAATTTTATAATTTCCTGCTGCACGAATATCTTTTTGATCCTTTGACCAAGTCACTTTAATCGGTAAAGATCCTGTTATATGACATTCAAGGTCCACACTGTCTCCCACAGAAACTTCCACAGGCTGCAGCTTTTTATCAAAGACTGGAGGATATCTTGGCTCTAAAAGTTAATTGGAAGAGCAAGCATGTGTAAATATGCATCAAAGAAGAGATCTGACTACTGAAGAGTTCCATTTCAAATTTAAACAAACCTTGCAGTGTGAGCTTTGCTCTACAAGATGCTGTTCCAACACTATTGGTAGCAACACAGGTATATTCACCAGAATGTTTAATTTCACCTCTGGATATTGTTAGAACAGCAGTGTTATCATCAAAAGACATTGAGTATTCATCATTTTCCTTCAAAGGTTCACCATCTTTAAGCCAAGAAACCTCCAAAGGAGAAGACCCTGCAATACGGCACTCAAATCTAGCTGGCTGGCCTTCAGTCTGCTGCAGACTCATTATTTTCTTGGGAAAGGAAGGTGGTGTTTTAACATCTGAAATAGAATTAAAATTGAACAGACAGCATTTTCATAAGTTATGATTTGCATGAAAACATTTTAAATCTATTAAATTAAACTGAAGAATTTATTATGGAAGTTTCACCTTGGACTGTTAAACGACAGCTTGAGGAGGCTGATCCAATGCTATTTTCTGCTTTACATGTATATTCATCAGCATCAGTTTGTACAGCTTTACTTAATTTCAAAGAGGCAATGCCTCTAGTAAACTCTATTTTACAAGCAGCAGAGGATCGCAGTTTTCCATCTGCCTTAAACCAGGAAACCTTTATTTCATGTGTGCCTCCAATATGACATTTCAAACAAACTGCATCTCCTGTAGTCACATCCATTGGTTCCAACTTTTCAATAAAGTAAGGGGGTTCTGAAGCAAAAATGCACAACTAATGTTAACAGAAATTCAATTGTTTCACAAAAGTAGTTATTTTAATCAAAGAAAAAAACCAACCTAATATAGAGACTTGTGCATGACATGAATCACTTCCCACTTCATTAAAAACTTGACAGGAATATCTCCCACTGTCATCTTTGTCAGTGTTGAGACACTCCAATATGCAGGAGCTCTCTGTGGTCGTGATGTTATATTTATAAGAGGAAAAGATCTCGTTATCATCCTTAAACCATTTTACTTGTATTTCCGGGCTTCCAGCATATGCACACTCAAGCAGCAACATTTTTCCTATTTCAACTGCAAGATCCTTCGTTTTCTTCACAAAATATGCAGGTTCTAAATTAAACAAGAAGAGAAGTAATTGGATCATTGTGAATGGAAATGTTGAACCTTCCGAAGACAAAATGAGACATTACAAACTTCATTTGAAAAAAGAAATGTGTTTACCAACCTTTTACAAAAAGATTAACAGAGCAATCATCCATTCCAGCATCATTGCTGACCTGACATGTATAATCTCCAGCATGGGACTTGGCTATTTGAAACAGTTCAAGAGTGGCTGTATCACCCCGTAAGGCAATTTCACAACCTTTTCCAGATACAATTTCTGCACTACCTCTGAACCATTTCAGTTTTAGTGGGGCACTTCCTTTTACAGTGGCTGAAAAAGTAATGTTTGTGCCAGGTAGCACTTCCATATTTTGTGGTTTTTCAATAAATGAGGGAGGTTCTAAAAAAAGAGAAAGCATTTGCATAATGTAGAAAATTTGATCTCTTCTGTGAAATTCCAACAGATGCAATATGTTGTATAAATGTAGAATAATGCAAAAAACATAAATTTTTACTGACCTCTGACAAATAAAGAGGCACTGGTCTCACTGGCCCCAGCTGAATTTACAGCTCTACACAAGTACATCCCAGAATCTGGCAGTTTAAGACTGGGTAGGTTTAGCAGGCAGGTGTTGTCAGAGAATGTAACCTCATGGTTTGGTCCACTTACTATCTCTTTTCCATCATGAAACCAAGAAATGGTTAAAGGTTGTGATCCTGAGACTTTACAGTCCATCTGACCAGGTTTACCAAGTATCATTCGAGTATCATTCAATTTTCGTATAAATGTAGGCGGTAAGATTTTATCTGTTAAAAAAGATTTTAAGTAAAGATGAGCTCAAACGAAAACTAAAGTAAATGCAATAAAGAAGAGCAGGACAATATGTGAAGAACTTTCACTGACCTAGGACAGTAAGATATGTTTTGCAGGTATCACTACCAACTTCATTTGAAACTTCAAATGTATATTCTCCAGTATCTTTAGTTTCTGCTGACAGAATCTTCAGAGTGGAAATCATTTTTGAAAAGGTAATTTTGTATTTTTGTCCAGAGGATAACTCTGCACCATCCCTAAACCATTTTGGTTTCAGTTCTGGTGTCCCAGCTACTGTAAATTGCAATATAGCTGTGTCACACGCTGTGACACTGAATGACTCTAGTTTATCCAGAATTGAAGCTGGTTCTGCAAAGAGGGAAGAGCACGTTTATATTGGGAACATATCAAAACCCAATCTCAAAAGATGTTCACAACTGCCCTAAACATTTACCAACCTAGAACAGTCAATTTTGCGATTGACTCCACTGATCCAGCATCATTTTTAACCTGGCAAATGTATTTGCCAGAAGACAAAACATCAGTCTTAAAAATTCTCAAAGTAATCTGGTTGTCCTCAAAGGAAATCTTGTGGTTTTCACCATCTCTCAAAACATTATCTTTATCTTGCACCCAAGAGATAGTCATTGGTTGGAAACCTTTGACAGATGCAGCAAACATTGCTTCTTCACCACAAATGACTGAGAGATTAGACAATTTCTTCACAAATGCGGGTGGTTCTACATAAAAAAGAAAAATAAATATTAGACACCTGACAATGCAACAAAGCATGCTAAACTGAGAATGGATACCTTTTGTTTAACATCCAGGATTACTAACCTCTAAGCTTAACTGTGCCAGTACATGTTGCGCTCCCAACATTGTTTGATGCTTTACACTGATATTCACCAACATCAAAAGCCTCTAGATTCAGAATATGAAGAGTAACAGAGCAACCCTCATTTACAAACTTGTACTTTCTACTGTCCTTAAGGGTTTTTTTGTCTTTATACCATGTTATCTCAAAGGGTGCTGTGCCAAGAAGTTCACATTCTAGACTGACATTTCTGCCCTTCACACCATCCACAGGCTGGGGTTCTTTGAGGAAAGATGGTGGTTCTAAAAAATGATGATTCCATTATTAAATAAGGACTGGACACAAGGACATAATTAAAGATTCTTGAAAAATTAACCACACAAATGAAAAGTATATCAAGAACAATACAAGAATGTTTAAAATACAGTATATAGACAACATATATAGGCAACATAAGTTATATAATTATTTTACTTGTTGGTTTCTATCCTTTCAAAATGCCATACCATTTATATTTTTCTTAGGCAAATTGATCAAATGTGCTAATTCTTATTAACTTCAGAAAAACAATATAACATTCTCTCATATTTATATACCTTTAACAGTCAGTGCAGTGCTACAACTGATACTCCCAGCATCATTCTGAACTTCACATGTGTAGACTCCACTGTCCTCAAGTTTTGTGGTGGGAATTTCAAGAACTGCCAATGAGTCTACAAATGACATGTTGCAGTTTCCACCTGCAGCAACCATATTTTCATTCTTGTACCAGAATATGCGAAGTAAGGGAGAGCCAGTTACTTTGCATTCAAGAAGCACTGGTTCATCTTGCTTCACAAACTTTGTTGGTGGAAGTTTCAGCACAAATTTGGGAGGTTCTGCAAAGCCAAAGCATTAATTTTAGAAAACAAAAAGGATAATGTGGGAAAAGAAAATTTGTAACAAAAGTCTATCAATGAGAGACAGTATATGACATTTATTGTATTTGACTGCTGTTGGGTAAAATTGATAGTAAAATAAGCCAAAAGAGTAATCAGTCAAAAAGAAGCCCATGAAAAAGTATTGATAATGTTTACATGAGGATGCCTGAGCAAAAAAAGAGAAGAGCCCAACCTTTCACTGTTAGTTCGACTGTACATCTCTCTGTACCAGCATCATTGCTAACTTGACAAACATAAATTCCACTTTGAGAGACTTGAACAGCATAAAGATCCAAAAAGCAGGACAAGCCTTCCAGTCCAATAAAACACGAAGGTCCAGTTATCAATTCAGTTTCTTCTTTGAACCACTTTACTATAAATGGTGGCGTTCCTTTCAGAGTACTTTTAAAACGCACAGAAGAATTAGGAAGCACAGCTTGGGACTCCGGTTTCAACATGAAGCTTGGTGGCTCTAAAATTCATTGGAAAAGGAAAACAGCATACTAAGACGGTGACCACAGAATTTCAAAAGAAAAAGAAGAAGTTTGATGATGAATATTTTTTTTTCTGACCTTTCACCATCAGCAAACCTTGGCATTCACAGAAGCCTGCTTTGTTTGTTAATTTACAAATATATTCTCCACCATCAGCCTTCTCTAGCTGATCTATCTCCAGATAAACAGTGTTTTCTTCTTGAGCAAGCTTGTATCTTGTTTTACCAGTAATGATAATACCATTTTTTTGCCATTCCACAGATATTGGAAGTGAACCAGAAAATCGGCAAAGAATTTTCACATAAGATCCCAAAACTTCTTGCATTTCCCTTAATGGCTTCAGGAATGATGGAGCAATAAGTTGTTCTGATTTGAGAAAACAAAAAACAACAGTAAGACTTTTCAACTTTAACTACATAATCATCTCCATCTAGAAAAATGTGCACCAACCTAGTACAACCAAAGTAACTTTGCAACTAGAAACTCCAAAATCATTGGCCACTTCAAATGTATAATCGCCTCCATCTTCAATCCGTGCAGATTGTATCTTAAGACAACTGACATTATTCACAAAGCTGAGCTTTTGATATCTGCTGGATGTAATCTCTTTGTTGTCTTTCAGCCACTTGACTTTCAGTTCAGGTGTGCCAGATACTTTACAATCCAGACTGACTGGATCACCAGCCGTCACATTTACTGTCTCTGGTTTTTCTGTAATCTGCGGTGGTTCTAAAACACAGTAAAATATAATGTAAAGAATTTGATGACTTCTAAAGATGCTTAAAACTCTTCAAAGTAAATAAAAGCACAAACCTTGCACAACTAGAGTTGCAAAACTCTTCTCTTGTCCAGCCTCATTTGATACCTGACAGGTGTACCTTCCACTATAACTAGCCTCTGAGACTGCAATTCTTAGAGAGGCTACATTGCCCTCAAACTTCCTTTCAATATTAGCATCCTCTATAATCCAGTCCTCATCTTTTTGCCACTGGACAGTCAGTGGAGGTGATCCCGCCACAACACAGTGAAATTCAGCTATTTTTCCCAGGACAATGGCAATATTTTCAATCTTCTTCACAAATGATGGTGGCTCTGACATTTCATAATGAAAAAATAAAGTTCAATATTTTTAACAATGACAAAGAATCCATTATTTTTCTATAATACTAGGAAACTAACCTTTCATAGACAGCACAGTGGTGCAGGAACACCTTCCAACTTCATTTGCCACAGTGCACTGATATTCACCAACATCTAATGCTTCACATTTGAATATTTCCAAGATCACAAAATCATTACACTGTGAAACTATATGTCTTTTGTTAGAAATTATTTCCTTAGCATCCTTTTTCCAAGTCACCTCAAACGGAGATGTGCCTGTCACTTGGCATGTAAGAGAGACATCATAGCCAATTACAAATTCAAGAGGTGTTAATTCCTTTATAAAGGCCGGGGGCTCTGGAATAAAATTATAATAATAATTAAAACCATTATTGATTTTATAAAAGAAAGAATATTATTGACAATCTAAAAGGGTACTAGATACAGTATACTGCATGTTAATAGTAAATATGTTCTAACTACTGCACAAATCTAAACTATATGTACTGACCTTTCACTTTCAACTCCATACTGCAACTCTCACTGCCAGCTTCATTACGTGCCTCACAGAAATACACTCCACTGTCTTTTATATCGGCATTGAATATCTCCAGGATAACCAAGGAGTTATCAAAGGACATCTTAAACTTCTCATTGGGACTAATCTCATTTCCATCTCTAAACCAGGTGATATATATTTCAGGAGTGCCAACTACTTGGCAGTCAAATTTCTTAGTTTCTCCAAGTTTAATCACAGCGGTGCTCTCAGGCTTTCGGGTAAATTTTGGAGGCTCTGAAATCAACACGTAAGTATTTCAATAAGTTTACAAGGCATATAAAACATACAAATAACAATATGATAAAGTAAAAATGAACCTTTTACGAAGAGTGATGCTTTACAAACTTCAGAGCCAATATCATTACTGATTTCACAAAAGTAGTCCCCAGAGTCTGATGTCTTTGCAAAAAAGAGTTCCAGTAAACTTGAGCAATTATCCTTCTGAACAGAACAATGTGAGCTGGATAAAATTTCCTTATTGTCTTTAAACCACTTGATGGTCAATGGGGTAGTGCCACTAAAAAATACACTGAACTGTACTTTTGTTCCAGGCAAGACATCCATTGACTCGGGCTTTTTGATAATACTTGGAGGTTCTAATAGTGAGCAAAACCAAAACAGATTATTTAAGAAGTATTCATTCAGCATACATGCTGTGAACAAAATGTGTTATACTAAAGGATTACTACAAATATATTCAATTCTTTTCTACACACCTTTGACAAGCAATGCACCAGAGCACTGGTCACTCCCAGCTTGGTTATTGGCAATGCAGGTGTAACTGCCAGTATCAGAACTATCAAGACGGCTGATCTCCAAAAATGCTGTGTTTTCAAAGAATGTGCATTTGTGCTTGTCATCAGTCTCAATTTCTCTATTATCTTTGTACCAGGACACAATTATTGGAAGGGAACCAGAAACAAGGCATTCCAGATGGGCGAATGACCCCTTAATGCTGTCTACTGCTTTCAGCTTCCTTGTAAAAGATGGTTTGATTATGTGATCTGCACAAAATAAAGGAAGATGCTTTTAGGAAAGATGTCTTAGCTATGGCTTTGTAATACATATACTGTATAAGACACTGTACCAATTTTCCAATATACCGACCCAAAACTGTAATCACAGCTTCACAAGTGCTGCTACCAACATCATTGGAGATCTCAAAGGTGTATTCTCCACCATCACTCTTGTCAGCAGAGAGAATCTTTAAAGCAGAGTGTTTGTCTGTGCTGTGAACCTTGTATTTTTGCCCTGATTTCAACTCCCTCCCATCCTTTAACCACCGGGCTTTAAGGGTTTTAGTTCCTGAAAAGCTGCACTCCAGTGTGGCTGGATCCCCAGCTGTAACACTGATTGTTTTGGCCTTTTCGATAATATTAGCTGGTTCTAGGGGCAAAATGCAATATTTTAAAAACCAACAAAAATGCAATTTATACTCATACAAACTCAAAACACTCAAAACAAAATAACTAATTAAATGGTTAAATAACACTCGCAACAAACCTTTCACAACCAATGAGGCAGAACATTTCTGACTTCCAGCTTCATTCTTTGCCAGACATATATATTTTCCATCATGTTTTAGCTGCATATTTGTAATATGCAGCTTTCCAGTTTGATCCTCAAACGAAATTTTAATATTTTCATCTTCTTTCACCTCACGATCATCTTTTATCCATGAAACAGTGATTGGTAAGGACCCTTTCACAACACACTGCATAGTGACTTCATGGCCTACAACTGAACTCACGTTCTCTATCTTCTGAATAAAAGATGGAGGTTCTAGTACAAGAAAAATAAAACCATGATAAAGATATATGTTCAATATGATCTAAAGAAACATATTTCCCAAAGATGTAAAATCTAAACTTCATCTACTAACCTTTCAGACTCACTTGACAATCACAGGAAGTCCTCCCCACTTCATTTGTAACAATGCACTGATATATTCCAGCATCTCCAACTTCACATTTTAAAATATGCAGGCTAACAGTATCATTATGTAAGCTGATCTTATGTGTTTTATCATTTCTCACAATTTTACTCTCTCTATACCAAGTAAACTCAAATGGCGATGATCCTGAAATTATTCCTTCCAATATGACATCAGACCCTTTTACAATTTCCTTTGATTCAATAGCCTTCACAAAAGTAGGTGGTTCTAAAGCAAAAAAGACAAAATATCCATAATGATTAATTTGAATATCAGTGAATTATAAAAACTACTAAAATGATCCTCAGGGATATTTTACAGACCTTTCACTGTAATTACACTGTTGCATCGGTCACTACCAGCTTCACTTGATGCTTCACAAACGTAATCCCCACTATTATCAACAGAGCAGTTGGCAATCTGCAGAGTAGCTACTGAGTTACTGAAGGCCATTTGATATTTGTCATCAGAACTAATTTCAGCCTCATTCTTGAACCACTTGATACTGATGGTAGGGCTACCGATTACTCTGCATTCGAGGATCACTGCACTTCCACATGTTACCAGTTTAGCACTCTCAGGTGTCATTACAAACTTTGGTGGTTCTAAAAAAATAATTAAAAAATCATAGTCACAAAAAGCCAATACATTTTGCAATAAACAAAAAACATATAAAACAAACATAAGAGACACAGAAATATGAGCAACAAAGGCAGAAACCAGGTAAAAGAAAGAAAGCACCTTTCACAAATAAGACGGCGGTGCAAGTCACTTTCCCGGCGTCATTGGCCACTAGGCAAGTGTAATTGTCTGAATCAGTGGGTTTCACTGAATGGAGTTCAATGAAACTTGAAGTTGACTCTTTCTTGATGAAACATGAGCCTCCGGTAAACATTTCTTTCTCCCCTTTAAACCACTTAATGGTAAAAGGGGATGTACCAGTAAAAGCACTCTGTAAGACCACAGTGGATCCTGGAATTACCTCCTGGGAATCAGGTTTCATTATAAAGATGGGAGGTTCTGTTTTTTTTTTTTAGGAGAGAAAAAATGTATTGAATATTATAATTATTATATACAGTAGTTTGAATACTTTTTAAGTTTAAAGATATTTATGAGAAACTCTGCCAAATGGATTTTTTTATGTTAAACACTAAAAAAGAGGGCATTAGTGTTTTTCAAACCTTTAACAAATAAAGCTCCACTGTTTTCTTTGCTTCCAGCTGTATTTGTTGCACGACAAGTATATAATCCAGCCTCAGTCTGTTGTAATTCAAAGATATCCAAAGTAGCAGTGTTTTCCTTGTAACTCATTTCATACTTTGCACTGGCTTTGATTTCAATCTCATCTTTGTACCATGAAATAGTCATGGGCTGTGACCCAGAAACCTTGCATTCCATGTGGACATTGGTGCCAACATTCCCATCAGTCTTTTTAAGATTTTTTATGAAGGAAGGTGGAATAATTCGATCTGTTCAACAAGAAGAAAATTAAGTACCTTCACAACACCACAAATCTATGACCAAATAATTCAAGGAAATATTAACAAGTAAATGAGATCCAGAACCAACCCAGGACAGTGACAGAACATGTGCACTGGTCTTTTCCAACACGATTTGCCACTTCCAAGGTGTATTCACAGCTGTCTCCTTTTTCTGCCGTAAGAATTTTCAAAATGGCCACGTTATCCTTAAAAGTCATCTTGTACTTCCGACTGGCTGTCACTTCCTTCCCGTCTCGGAACCACTTCACTTTGAGTTCTGGGCTTCCAGACAGAGTACACTCTAAACTTACTGGTTCTCCTGCAGTCACACTAATGGATTCTGTTTTATCCATAATTCTCGCTGGTTCTAAAATGGAATTAAGTAGCTTTAGACTTGACATAATAAGACTGTGCATAAAATGTGCTGCAAGTTTAAAAATATCAACAAACCTTGAACAGACACAGTAGCTTCACACTGCTGTTTGCCAGCATCGTTTTCTGCCTGGCAAATGTATTTGCCACTATGGTTTATGTTTACAGTCTTGATAGCCAGAACTGCAACATTATTCTCAAATGTCATTATTACATTAGGATCATCATCAGTTAAAATTTCAGAATCCCTCATCCATTTGACTGTGATTGGAGATGAACCTTTAAGAATTCCCTGAAGTCTAACAGAATTTCCCACAATAGCTGAAGTATTTTCTATCTTCTTGGAAAATGATGGGGGTTCTAGATATAAAAGAACATAATTTCTTAATATGCATATAGGGAATGCAAATACATATTCATACATGAAAATCTTTGATAGCTGAACCTTACTAACCTTTTAATTTACCAGTTGATTTGCAGGAGACTTTACCAACATCGTTTGATACGAAACACTGATAATCCCCAGTGTCTGCACTTTCAAATGAATAAATCTCCAAAATCACTTTAGAATCATTAGAGATTATGTTATGCTTTTTGTCAGAGGAAATTGGTTTCTTATTTTTGCACCAGGTCACCTCAAATGGAGCTGTGCCAGTTACTTCACATTCAAATACAGCTGTAGTTCCCTTAACTACTTCTACCATCTGCAATTCTTTTTTGAAGGAAGGAGGTTCTGAGAAACAAAAAAGACAACTCAGTTGCATCCACATTTGATTTAAAGATTCTTTTAAATCAAAATGAGAATTAGTGTTGCTACACACCTTTTACAGTTAAAACAGTGCTGCAGCTTTCACAGCCAGCATCATTTAACACTTCACATGTGTAATTTCCACTATCTGTCACAATAAGATTTAAGATCTCTAGGACTGCTTGGCCATCCTTGAAGCTCATCTTGTGTTTCTCTCCAGGGCTGATTTCTTTGTCATTCATGAACCATGTTATATGTAGCTCTGGCGAGCCTTTAACAGTGCATTGCATTCGCCCCGTTATGCCCTGTTTCCAGAGGATTTTGGGTTCCAGTCTCTTAAGAAAGGTTGGGGACTCTAATAAGAAGTATTAGAAAAAGGTCATAATGCCATACTCAGTCATTTTCAGTTGAGAAATCATGATCCAATGTCGAGAAATAAAGATATTCCAAAAAAGATGAGACAAAAAGACTCAGATCAACATATTTCAAAGATGGTAAGAGGCAGCATAAGAAGCATCAATATTTATTTATTTTCTATTACTATACCACTATACCTAACATTTCACACATCAGAGATTTAAGAGTTAATCTCCGGTTGTGCAGATCTGCTGCTTCACAAATACTGCACAAACACGGAAAATTAACTTTCAGTCTTACCTTGAACGCTTACTGTGGAAGAGCAGCTATCACTGCCAGCATCATTTGCAGCTGTACAGCTGTATTTCCCACTGTCTTTAAGCTTCGTATTCGGAATTTCAAGAGTGGCAACTTTGTCCTCAAAAGTAATTTTAAGATCCATGGAGTGATGCAGCTTCTTGCCATCCCTAGTCCAGGTGATGACCACTCCAGTATCTTCATCTACCTGACACTCAAGTCGCAATGGCTTCCCCAGAGCTACTGATGTTGACGTAAAGGTCTTTACAAAATTAGGCTTGTCAATTACCCTTAGTTCTGTGCCACACATGTCAGTTCCAACAACATTTGAGGCTTTACATTGGTAAGTCCCTTGATCAGAGAGAGCAAGTTTCACTATTTCAAGAGTATGTCGGTTCTTGTCAGCAGAAATTTGGTAGTTTCCTCCCGAAGAAATAGCAACGTTGTCTTTTTGCCAAACAACATTCATTGGTGATGAACCAGTAACAACACACTGAATTCTTGCTTGTTTTCCCACATATGAAGTCGTTGGATCTGGCTTAGTAATAAAGACTGGTGGGAAAACTTCTACAAAAATTACAAAAAAGAGTAATATAAATTGGGCAGAAGATTTAAGAAACAGATTATATGACTACACTGTTAAAGGCTGTGGGATGCAACAGCAGCAACCAAATTCATATTCCAATAAATAATAATAACCACTCATATTCAATAACAATCATTGAAGAATGTACTACACCATTCATTCCACTTACCAGCTACATTCAGAGAAGCTGAACAGCTATCACTGCCATATTTGTTTGTAGCTTTGCAGGTGTATTCACCACTTTCGGCTTTAGTTGGATTCAAAAGCTCCATGGAGGAGGACAGGTGATGGCTGATGATCCTGCACTTGTCACTATCTCTCATCTCACTGCCAGACTTAAACCACTTGAATTTTACATTGGGTGCCTCTTCAATCTCACATTCAAATCTGGCGCGACTGCCGACACTGATCTCCAAAGGTTGAATTTTGTGCCGAAAAACAGGTGGTACTGTGTTGCAGAAGACGGGCGATTGGGAAGAAAAGGGGAAAGAAAACCAAATTAGCACAACTGGCAATAATTCAGTTACATTCATTTTAATGGGGAGGTGATTGGCTGGAACGATGATGATAGAATGGCAAACACTAGTAATCCAGGGAGTGACTGAAAAGAAACAGGTGGAAAGGTTAAATGAAAGACAGCATCAATTCAGTGAAAGCCATGGGAAAATGTGATGTCCAAAAAACATGCAATGTTTGTGGTGGTGCACAGAACCTTTATCATTAGTAATAACATGGATTTTAATATTTAATGCTGCACTGAAAAAAAAAATGTCAGGCTTATCCCTGATATCCAACCTCTTAAGAATACTGTGAGTTTTGATGATGTTGAGCTCTTGCCAGCCTTGTTCACAGCTTCACAGACATATTCTCCTTGGTGCTTCTCCTTGATAACCTTGTCAATTACTAGTGTGTAATTATCATTGTCCTTATAACACTTGAACTCTTTGCCAGATTTAACCAATTGTCCATTGAAATACCAGTTAACATTTGTAACAGATGTTACAATCACAGTGAAACTGACCATACTATGCTCCTCTACTTCAGTGTTCTCTAGAAATGTTTCTATAACTGGAAAGTCTTTTGTAATTCTTATCGGGCTTTCAGCTACAACAGCGTGTTTCAAAAACTCCCCTCCATATCTTTCTATAGATTGGTCTACAGGTATTTGTGCCAGTGATACATCAGTGGATTGATGAGCTTTGACAGTTTCAAAAGAAGCATGAGATTCAACCTTCAGTGCAGCAGATTGGGGTTTAGCTGCAGAAAAGTCTCCAACCATTTCAGAAAATCCAACAGTTTCTATCAAAGAAGACAGCATTTCTTTGGAAGACGTGCTGCTGACCCTCAGTCTTAGTGGCTTATCTATCTCCTTTATTCCAGGCTCTTCAGAGGTCAGGACTGGTTTATCATGATAGATCATAGAGTATAAAGTTGATTGAAGCTCATTTCTTAGATCAGCAGTCTGGGGGTAATCACCATCAAATGCAACAGTAATTTCCAAAGGTGTGCTGCTTGTTGTGATAAGGTATGTGAACATTGCATATTTGGGTGCTTTGAGCATTTTAACTTCCTTTACCTCTACAACTTCCAAACTATTCACAACTTCGGCTAACAGCAATGGCTGTTCACATGCTACTGCAGATTGCAATGCATGTTTTAACTGATGCTTTATGTCCAAGCTGAATGATTTTGAAGTAGGAATAATAAAGGTAAGCTCTTTTGGTAATACTGTACTTTCCTGGGTCTCATGCACGGTAAGCACTTCTTTGGACTGTTTTATACTGCAAGCTTTGTTTGCCTCTGATTTATTTATTTCCTGAGATACTTCTCCAATTATTACTTGATTCTCTGCCATCACTACAGATTTTCTAACTGATTGTCCTTCCTGAATTTTGACAGCAAAATCTTGTTCGGCAGCTTCCAAAGCAACACTACGTTCAGTTGAGATTGCTTTCTCCTCTATGTTAACTGGTTCGCAAGGAATACAAGGCTCAACCTTTGCTTCACAGCTAAATTTCTCTACTACATTCAAAGTATTTGTGTGTCCCTCCTGTAAAGTTTGACTGTCTTCTGTGGTCATTAGGTGCATTAAGGCCCACTGATCCTCTTTCTGAACTAATGCACGCTGCTGTTTCACAACTGTGGTGAATGGGGTCTCCTTGGGCAGTTCCACTGGTTTTGAAATCACCTGGAGAATATTTTGAGGCTTTGGTTCTGTTTTAAGTACAGAGCAAACCCCAGTTATTGACCCATCAATGTTTGTAGAATAGTCTGCTGTTAGCTTCCTTTTCTCTTCAATGCTTACTGCTTGTCTACGGACTCTCTCCTGTTTCGATAATGAAATTTGTTCCTCAGGCTTTTCAACTGTAAGTATTTCTTCTTTAGCTAAAACACACTCTGGGTGAACAGACTGAAGATGTAAAGGAGTAAGAGATTCTTTTGTAGGCTGAACGGAATATTGAATTTCCTTTGAAGAAAACTGTGATGACAGATCACAAGTAACTGAATTCTGTTCATTAGTAGTAACTGTATGCAACAGGGTAGGCTGTTTTATAATGTCTGTTTGTTCAGCTATTGGTTTCTCACAAATAATTCTTCCATCAGAGGGTAATGTACCCTGGTCTCTCATAATTTGTAAATGCATGATTTCTCTTTTTTCTTTTTGAGACTGCACAGTAAGTGCCTTTTCTAAATCTGGTATTTGTTTCGTTTGTTCGGCCTGGAGAATCTGCTTCTCTTCAGATACCAAACTTGACTTAAGAACAGCATCTTTACAAGGCACTGCCTTTGCTTCTTTCAGTCTATGTATGTCATATTTGTCCTCTTTTGATAACAAATTCTTAATTTCAGTGACAGATGCTAGAACTGGCTTGAACATTTCTTTTCCAGTCGAAGATTGCGTAGAAGCCTCAGAGATAGACCACTCTGTAGAATGCGCTTCAGACAGTTTCTGCTTTTCCGTCGCCAAAGCGGAATATAGTATTTTCACACCTTCTTTGACTCTGTAGCTTTGTTCAAACTCTGGCTTTGAAATGACTTCCGATTGCTCATCCACAATGGGTAACCTGGTTTCCACTTGATGACTAAGAACTTGTATCTGTTCTCTTTTTTTATTACCCATAAGCTCTGTTTCTATGCTATTTAGAGGGGTAATTTTTTCAGTAACTGCAGACATGATATTTGCATGTCGTTCCTGAGCCATCTTCAGTTCTACGATGACAGGGCTTTGAATGTGATCATAATGTTGTTCTATAAAGCCTTGGCTCTCCTGCACTGCGGAGGTGAAAGTGGGCACATTGAGCTGTCTCACAGGAGCCACTGTAGAAGAAGGAGGCTGAGTGGGAGCCACAGATACTCTCTCTTCTAATTTGTGTGACTGAAGCAGAGCAGCTTGGCGGGTGATCTGCTCCCTTTGAAGATTAGCAGCAGATACGTTCGTCTCTTGCAAGGTGCCTACCTGTTCACTGATTACTGTTTGTTTATCTTCTGTACCGATTGTGTAAAGCATCTTATGCCCTGATTGCAGGCAAGCTCTGGCTTCCCCTGGTAGGTTCACTGTATACAGACGGGATTCAGTGGCTTCTTCGGTCATTGATATTTTGTAACCTTTCTGCGTCTGATAAACGCTGTGTTCTTCATTGTAAGTTTGGGTCTTGTGGCAAACAATCAGTTCTGCACTGCAGGAGGCATCCCCAAAAGGATTAGATGCTTGACATGTATAAAGGCCACTGTCCTCCATCTGAAGGCCATGTAGCTGTAAGTATCCAAAACCATCTGGGTTTTTCTGAATTGTATAATGACTACTAGGTTGAATCTGATGGCTGCCTTTAAACCATTTAACTTCTGTAAGTGGTTCCCCAGTCACATTATACTGAAATTGAGCTTCACCTCCTTCAATGCACTGAAGACTTGCAATGGGTAAAATAAAACGAGGAGGTGGTTTTTGGAGTATTTTTCTCCTCTCCTCAATGTGTACATGCAGGAACGTACTAGAAGTTGAGTGGCCATAACTGTTAGTTGCTGTACAAGAGTACTGCCCTTTATGTTCCACCTTTACCTGAGAAATAATTAAAGTGAACTCATCTTTCTCTTGAACTAATTTATAGACTGAAGAAGATGTGATCATCTGACCATCGTGAAACCATTCAACCGTAGGTTTTGGAAAACCAGACACTGTGACAGTAAACTTAGCCGTATCTCCGACAGTAACATTTGTTGGCATAAGCCTGGTAACAAAAACAGGCTTTTCTTTTTTATTTTCTAATTGTACAGGATCAAATCTGGACTCTGGTTTGAGTTCAAGTGTTTCGGTTTTTTCAGTTAAATATGGGCTGGTGCCAGTGGATTCTTGTTTTTCTTCATTTGTGAAGGTCAAGCTAGAGAAAGCTGAATGAAAATAATAAGTTTAAGTTTTTACTAAAAATATCCATTCAGAAACACAAGTTCTGAAATGAAACCCTTTCCAAAATGACATTAACTTAATTTGTGAGTAATTCACTCATCACAGAACCATAAAACAACATCGCCAGGACACATCTAATTTTCTTATAATTAATTATTATAACTATAGATACAGTGCAGTGAAGGTTGTCTGCTTTTAAAGGTATTCTTCAACCGATTGTCATGAGTTGCTGGAATTTTTAAACTATTATTGATTTACTGATTTATCCATCATTTTCTTATCACATTAAAAGACAGTAAAAATGTCAGTTGCACATACAGGCAGCTAACATCAAACACTGGTTCTGCAGAGAAAGTAGCCTGCCACAGCACAAGATAAGCAGCTAGATAGGTCAAAATTCATGGACATTAAGCAGATAAGTCACAATAAATGCATCCTGTTTTATGTTAAAGTACTGTCACTTGCATTGTTACAATATGAAACTTTTGAAATATATAGTACTCTGCATCATTGTTTTCGCAGTACACGCTAATTCTCTGTCACCTATAAACTGAGAGCTATCTGAAGTCAGAAAGGTCCATCAGTTGCAAGAAATTAAGTACATAAAAAATGCAGTGCGAATGAATTTTACCTGTGGCTGCTTGTGTGGTTTTTGGTTCTATCTGCTCTCCCATTTTCAGGACTGCAAAAAAAACACACACATATGTTACAATGCAGCATGAAGCATTTATTTGATGTTTCACTGAAGAATTGGATAGTTTTCCCGCTGTCTTGAAAAAATGATTGACGGCAACCTGTCTAGATTCATATATTTTACATTGCAGTCAACCCAACCTGGGGACTTGGTGAAAACTGAAAATTTATTATATATTAATTTAAAAAGATTATTTGTGTTATACATAATGAACATTAATATGAGGGAAAGATATGTCGTGTTTATTGTGTTACGCAGAAATAATATCCATGGTATGTGAGTTCTACAATTTAAATGTATGTGATCCTGTGTAATGTTAAAATCCACTTTATAATTTGTTCCTCCTTCACCTCAGCAGGGCCGTAACAGCAGCATGTAACCTAAACTGCTTCACCTTTTGACTCGTCAAGATCCTTCCTTCCATAAATCAACAAATGGTTCCTGGGAACAATTTTCATTTCTCCACAGAAGTCCCTGCTCTTAGCAGATATTGTTCTATTAATAATATAAACCTTTGCATATTATAATTTTTTAGACAAGTTTCATCAAGTGATTTATGCGAGGGCATCCTGGTTTCTTTCACACTGAAGGGTGAATGAAAGTCTTGTCTTCCATGTTTATAAAAAAAAATCCTTTCCATTATGAATTCCCAGCACTTGGATTTTAATATGTGTAGTTTTCTCATCTTTGATTTCAGTAATACGAAAGGGAAGTTTAATTAATAAATCCTACGTTCACCATCTGTTGTTCATGGTGGTGAGTGACATGAGGCTTCATTTACAAAAAAACATGATCAAAAGAATAGAACTTACAGGCATAAAAAAGTATTCCCAGGTGAGATTACGATGAAAATTAATTATCATATTAAAACGTAAAAGCCTTTTTTATTTATATAAAAAACTAATTTCAGAGTAATACAATTTAATTGCAAGACTCAAAAGATTCACAAAAACCACATGGTTAAATGTAGGTATTAGTGATGTTTTCCATTTCCACCAAAATGCAGATAAAAACAAAAATACAGTATCGTGCTTTGAACTAAATGATTAAAAACTCACCATCAACAGACAAGACTGCAGAGCACGATACCATTCCAGCTGGGTTCCTCGCCACACAAGTGTACTCTCCCTTATCCTCAAGGAAAACTCGAGTAATCTCCAACTGACACTTATCATCAAACTGAGACATTCTGAAGATGTCAGATTGTTTTATCTCCCTGTCTTTGCAGTACCAGATGATCTGTAAATCTAAGGAAGCAAAGACAATTAAGACATTTTTCCAATACTTAAACAATCAACCAGTTATTTATAAGTAGTAACTAATATAGGTATTTTCGGTACCACTTTACAGTAAGGCTCCATTTTTCCACTCATAATAAAAAGAAAACTGTGCTATAACTTGTTTAAAATTGTCTATTAATAGTTTACAAATTGTTACAACCTAATTAATAACCAGATTATAAACCATTCATAAACCCTTTATATGGGTAGCCTTATTGTAAAGTGGCATCGTAATTTCTTATAAACACTAAGTGAAAAAATGTAGTACCTTCACCAGAGACACGGCACTGAAACTGAGCAGTTTCTCCTACGCCGACAGTGGTGTTGCAAATTGGAGAAATGATAACAGGGAGGGACAGTGGAGATCCAGTATCAGGGGAAATCACTTCAGGGACTAAAAAGATAAATTTTATCATCAGACTCAATAAATACATTTTCTGATCACAAAATTACAAATCACAGCACGTATGTTTATAATAGCGCTACAAAAAAAGGATTACAGACGCTACTCTATTTGCAAATGAGATACATAACGAACAGCCGTTCACAGCTTGAAATGTTCGTAAGTCGTCATTCAACATAATTTTAAGTGTATACACAAGTACAAATAACTAGGGTGCTGGGAGTACTGCTGCGCGGCAGGAGTAACGGCCAGAAGTCGTGCTAGGCGGAATTTGCGCGCAGAAAGAAAAAAATGATGTTGCGGACAGGAAACGCGAGCCCAACGAACACAATTTGGACTTGCAGTCGTCTTCGTTTGTATGTCTGAAAGTCCGTAAGTTGAAAGTTTGTAAATAGAGGAGTGTCTGTATTTTTACAATCAATTAATCATGTGATCAAGCAATCAATTAATCTTTTAGTTGTGCCAAAACACTGGGTTTAAAGAAAAGTGCAAAAGTGTTATTTTTAAATCACAGTTGCAAAAAAAACTTTACACAGTACAGAGAACCTCTAATTAAAGTGACAAACTCCAGTGGTAAATTTTGCCCAGTGCAGGGTTGGGTCACAACTTATTTTAGAGAAACACAGTATACCATATTACCATAACACCACCCAAGCCACTTAAAAACTCTTCATAAATGTTAACCTATTTTTCTACACTGCTTGTATGTTTTATGTTGAGAGTAATACACCACATTTGTACATCATTTTGGGCAAAAGTGTTTAAATTATGCAAATGTAAATATTAGCATACATATATAAACTTCTTCTGGTTATTTTTATGATCATTTTAAATTATTAATATGTGTACCAGCAACTCTTACCTTCAATGATAAGATCAGCAGTGCTGGTAGCCTCTCCACACTCATTTTTGGCCTCAAACCTGTAGACAGCTGCATCTTCTGGGAAGGCCTCAATGAGGAGGAGTTTGTACTCATTACCATCTTGCAAAAATTTGCACTTGAACCCAGGAGACAGAACCTGGGAGTTCTTGTACCAGAAGACCTTTGGCCGAGGAATTCCTGTCACCACCACAGAGAAGCAAGCCGGCTTCCCAGCCTCAACACACAGAGGCTGCATATGCTGAATTATTTGAGGAGGTTCAGGAACTGAATGGAAAACAGAATATGATGGAGAATGAGGAGGAAAAAAGCAAAATAAGTTTGTTTTGTACATTTTCTATTTTTTTTTTCATTTTAAAACTGTAAGAAACTGTCATTGTTTAAACTGTACTACTCACTGTTGACATTGAGTGTAACCACACTTCTGTTTCTGCCAGCAATAAATGTATACTCTCCAGCATCACTGTGACAGGTCTCTGAGATGGTCAAACGATGGACTTTTCTAATTACAACATAGTTGAACCTGTCTTCAACAGAAAACTTGATCTCGATCCCATTCCTCAACCAGCATCCTTCAACATCATCCTCATTGACTTCAAACTCAAATGCAGCTTTGTGCTTCTCAACGATCTAGAAATATTCAAGAAATTTTTCATACTGTTAGCAAGGAAGGATTTGTATTACTATTTTGATGTGTTATAATGTGTTAAATATGCCAAATAAATATTTACAGTAATTTCCTTCTCCATTGGCTCTGTGATCCGGACATCACGACCCTCCACAGTGAGTTGAGCTTTGCAAGTGCTTGAACCAGCAACTACACAATACTCTCCAGCATCAGATAACCAAACATTTTGAATTATCAGTCGATGCACATATTTCTCACTGGAAATCTTGTATCTGGAGGCAAAATTTTAAGAATTAACAAAATTTTAAAAATTGAAAAATTCAAGGTGCAAAATTTATCGCAGATTCTGAAGCAGACCAAGTATTCTAAATACAGGCAAAAGATTTTTCACAACCATTTACAGTGCTGTGCAAAAGAATTAAGCAAAGAAAATTTTAAAGATTATTTTCCTGGGTAGTATGCCTATACTGTGGTACCTCAGTTCTCGAACTCATTAGAACTCGAATTTCTTAAAAATCGAACCAACCAGTTCGAAAAAAATTTACCTAGCGCTCGATCTGAATCTCAGAAATTAAACCGTGAACGCCGACCTAAGATAACTTGTATGCGCGGGGAAATGAGTCACGCGGTACGTCTCTCAGCGCAAACAAAGGGTAACGCTTCAGTCGCAGCCTTGCATTCGCTGTGAGAGCATTGTGCATGTTTACACTAGCTGAATACATGTATTTCGACAGTAAAAATACATTTAGACAATGATAGTAACAATAATAATTATTATTATATAATAAAATACATTTAAAAATAAAGATTTCTTATTCATTATTTTAATACTAATAATAAACCATTAATACCTTTAATTATAATAATGTTGTGCCGAGCAGGGGTGGAACGGAGACAAAGGTGCAGACGTCAGGGTATTGGGGAATACGGGGTTTAATTACGCAGGTAAAGCAGGCAAAACGCAGATGGACAATACAATGACCGGACTGTGGAAACAAACTGAAACGTGGACGAAGTACAGAGGACTAATTATAACAACCAGAAACAGCTGATCACACGGGGATTCCACGTGGGGTTAACGAGGCGGTGTGGCACACGGAAGGAGCCGACGATCGGGGCAGGACACATTGTTTGGATACATTTATTTTCTTACTTTTCAAATTACTGTTTTGATAAATGTGCTTAGATGTGTTTAGTATATGCTCTTCTTGTTTTATCCGGTTCATTTTGTGTTTAAATGCTAAAAAAAAAACATATTCAGGTGTAATTTTTTGGGGTTGGGAACCAATTAATTGTTTTTCCATTATTTCTTATGGGGAAAATTTGATCACAAGTCGAACTTTTCAGGATTCGATCCGGAGTTCTGAATGGATTAAATTCGAGTTCTGAGGTACCACTGTATTTGCTCAGGAAAAAAACACAGTTTAACATTAGGATATATACAAATGAACAGTAACCGTAATAAAAAAAACAAGAAATGGGAATGGGATTCCAAAACTGAATAACTTTCATCAAAGAAAATGAATTAAATAGAAACATTGATCCAGTGGCCATTAATGTAGTTAAATGCATTTTAAATAAGAAATAATGACAAATCATTAATAAATTATATCATAAACATTTCCTATGGGTCTTGTGAGTCTCACAAGAATTGCCTAGTAGCTTCAACCGAATGTGCTGAGCCTGCAAACTTGTCAATTTCTGAGAGTCAAGGGCAGTAATGCCCAAAATGACATTTTATGAACCATTTGCTGTATTGTCTGACCCCACTAGATGGTGCTCTTGGTTTACTTTGGGGTATGCTTTGAGGCCTTTTTGAACAGAGAGCACCATCTACCAAAGAGTTGGGAGTGGTGAGCCGTAGCCATCATGCAGCCGGGCATGAACACAGCACAAATCCAACGGATTACAGTATGCGGAGGGGCATTGAATACTTTTCACATTACTGTAAATATATGCAAGCATGATTATAAATATTTGTTTATTAATTCACATACCTATGGAGTAATGCAGTTTGCAATCAATAATACAACAAAATGTTTGAAGTGTTGGAATGCATGGTGGTTCATTTATTATCACTGAAGCCTCACAATTTTAGTATCAATTTCCACCCCAAGCTCCATGTTTATGGAGTTTGCCCATTCTATTAATGTTTGCATGGTTTTCTTCTTAAAGACACATGGTATAGATGAATTAGTGTCTCTAAACTACCCAGTGAATGTGTGCTTTGTGATGAATTGGCATTCAGTCTAGGGAGCCCCCCCCCCCCCCCCCAGTCTTGTGACCTGTGCCTGGAAGGAGAAACTCCAGGTTTACCGTATCTGATGGAAGCAGCATGGAAATTGGACAAGTGGAAATTAATGTGGGATTACAATTGAAATAAAAGCATGCTACTGAAAAGCAATCAGCTTCAACGGTTTGAGGAAGCTTTTTCAGGATGAAAAACCATCTTTATCCACTTATTCAAAAACATCAAACCTATTTCACCAACTGACTCATTTTAATAGTAATTCAATAATACACCATGCTTTACCTACTCTTCATCTCTTAACCGCTTATCCAATTCAAAATTGTGATAAGCTTAGAGTCTATAGCAGTTTCCCAATCTGCTCCTTGGGGACCCCAGAAGGTCCACGTTTTTGCTCCCTCCCAGCTCCCAGCCAGAAAGTCCACACTTCAGCTTCCTCTCAGCTCCCGGCAGTGAACAATGTGGACAGGAAGTTAGTCCACCAAAATCTAAATAAACTCTATGATCTATCTCGAGACACTAATTCAACCATCTAGGTCACATCATTGGAGGGGGGGCTTGGAACCTGATAAGCCAAGATTTGCGACACTACAGTTCTACCCATTGAGTCACCATTCCATTTCTGGAAGTACCAATGATATGACTTCCATAAACACTGTATACACGTACTACATTGCAGTGCTGATAAGAAGCCCATTAACAGTGTAGAGAATAAAGTGGTAGAATATATTATATAGCAACCGATAAAGAAAAAAAATTATATAACTATCTCAAATTTTTGAACCGGGAAACACAGCAGGGCCATTGTTTTGTTATTTGAAGGATAAAAACCCAACTCCCATTATATTCATAGACATAGTGTATGTTTACATACACTGAGGCACTTTTTTCTCTTTTGCCGAGTCTCTGAGTTTCACTGCACACACCACCATGCGCCCCTATTTATAATACAGACAAAGATCACATGACAGGTTTTGTATTATTGAATAAGTAAATTATTGACAGCACATTTCATATCTATATATTAACAGAAACATGACTGAAACATGATGAATTACAAAGACTGGGCAACAGACTTAAAAAAAAGTCAATATACCGTTCAGATTTGTCCAGTTCCAGTCCATCTTTCATCCAAATTACTTGTACATTAGGTTCTGAGACTTCACATTCAAATACAGCTTTCTTCTTTTCAGTTGTTTTAATATCTTTGATGAACTTTGTAAACTGAATAACACGAGCTGAAACAAAACATGGTATGTAACAAGAAAATAACTTACAAATTACTCCAGAGGTATTATGAAGCATCTGAAGTATACTTACCATCAACATATAAATTAGCCGATGTTGATGCAGATCCAGCAACAAATTTATATTCTCCACCATCTCCAAAGTGTACATTTCGGATGGTCAGAGAGTGAGAGAGCTGTTTTGAACGAATCTGAGATCTTTCTGTAGAACGAATCTCTACGTCATTCTTCAGCCATTTGTAAGAAATTCCCTCATAGTTTACATTTACTTCAAAAGTGATTGTGTCTTTCTCCTGAGCATTAAGATCATTCAGCATTGATGTGATCAAAATAGCTGTTGAAACAGAAAAAGTTCAGTGAGCATTAATCAATATTTAATGGGGGTGTAAAGATGCAATGTGATGATGATGTGGCATTGATCTGTAGCGTCAGAATCAACTTTTAGGTGTAAAATAAACATACGCATACTTCCAGGTTACGTGGTCTTAGATTTACATGCTGCATGTAGACACACTAAGTAGCACTATGTAGCAATCCCCGCACACACATTTCCAAAATGTCAGACAGGAAGGTTCATTAATATCCATAAAGAAAGTCTACTGGATGATCTTTCTGCTATGGTGCTTTTGGGAAATGCCTCTGTTTTGTAGCACAAAAAAAGTAGTTATTTTTGCAAGCTACAGTGGCATTGGTCAAGACCCTACCTAGCTACCTTAGAGATACATAACATGTTGGATAACATATTATTTCGGTCAATATTCATTAAAAATCAAGATATCAGCATTGGTCCAGTGTATCAATCTTGGCCGATATTGCTGGGTGATTTTTAAACTTCATCAATATTCAAAGTCAGCAGTACCCAAGCTGAAGACATAAGTACTAAAATAATGGAGATGATTGCATTGAATGATCAGGCAGTTTCTGTAGTGCAGGAGGGATTTAGTTGTCTCGTGCACCATATACAAGAGGTCTCAAAGTAGCAACTTCCAACATGTTTATAATTGATTATTAAATTAGTCCCACAGAAGAATCTGTCAATTTTCACAGAATATGTGCCCAGGGCTGCCAGCTTTGGTCAGCTGGCTGGAGTAAGATTTTCAATTCGAAACAAGTCTGCACACACATGAACATGTATTTACATGTATGTAACACAGATTTGCTGGCTTTGAGAGCATTGTGCATGTTTACACTAGCTGAATACATGTATTTCGACAGCCTGTAATAGTCTGTAGGGTTTGAAAACTACCCCAAAACTTTTGGAGTAGCTAATTTTAGGTTTATAATAGAATAATATAGGTTTGCCGTAAGATTTCTTGCGTGAGCATGAGTCTGAAAGCATGAGTGTCATGCCAGATGCGTGAGAGTTGGCAATCCTGCGTGCCAGCAAGCTTGGCATGTTTCACTAACAATTTCCACCCTTAATAAACAAGTTTTGAATGAAGTAAAAGAGCAGAAGCATAAAACATCTTACGATTGACAGTCAAAGTGGCAGAAACCCTGTCATTTCCACAGATGAAGGTATATTCTGCAGAATCTTCTCTGCTGGTGTTCATTATTTTGAGCTGGTGCAGTTTCCCCTGCACTACAATCCTGAACTTCTCACTCATCTCAATCTCAACTCCATTTTTCAGCCAAGTAGATGGCACATTGAAGTGTGAGATTTCACATTCAAAGGTGGCCACTTGGGTTTCAGGTACCTCAACATTCTTCATTGTTTTTGTAATTTGTAAAGCTAGAAATATAATTAACAACAAAAACATTTAACTTTAATAAATACAAACAGTAGTATCTATACACTTTATACATAGACTTCATATGTGATATAGAGGAAAAAAAGCGAAGTATTCTGAAAGAGATCTTACATTCTACAAATAAAGATGCACTGCACTGTAAATGTCCAACTATAGCAGTGTATTCTCCAGCGTTGTGTGTGTCCGCATTTTGAATGATCAGCTTGTGAGCCTTCCTCTCAGAGAGAATCTTACAGTTTTCACTTGGCTTAAGCTCAGCATTGTTGAACATCCATTTCACTGGGATGTTGTCATGGGACAGACTTAGCTCAAAGGACGCTGTAGCATAGCGAACAGATGTCATATCCTTTGGTTTCTTCATAATCTTTATTGCTGTAAACATAGAATAAAAATATTTCAATAAAAATATGCAACATATGATACAAATACACATATTGCATACAATGATTCAAAGGATCCTCACAATGTATATGTATTCAACTTACTTTCCACATTTAGTCTGGCATTTGCTGACAGCTTTCCAAGCTTGAATGCATAAACCGACTCATCTTGTGCTGTGCAGTTCTTGATCTTGAGTGTGTGCACCATGCCATCTACTTGGATCTCATATTTATCACTGGGGGTAATCTCCACACCATTCTTGATCCACTGAGCACCCTTCACATGCTCTAGTGTAAGTTCAAGACTGAAAACTGCATCCTGGGTCTCAGTGATAGTCTGGTTTTTTAATGTCTTCTTAATTTTCACAGCTTTTGAATACAATGTAAAATACAGTCAGGGCACTTACATAATCTTTCATTTAATGATAATGGAGTAGAAAATAAATAGCATTTAATAAAATTTATCTAAAAATAAATTATGGTACCTTCAACTTTCAAGTTTGCTGTTGTCTTGGAGTTTGCCACCTGGTAAGTGTATTCCCCAATGTCCTGAGGCCTACTGATAACGATGATAATCTTCCTAATAGCCCCAAAATCTTTGCTTTTGATGTTGTTGCTGAACTGTAAAAGTTTGCCATCCTTTAACCATTTTCCCTCAATGCTGGGGTTTGCTACCTCACACTCCATCTCAGCAGTCTGTGACTCTGCTACAGTGACATCTTGGAGAGGTCGTTTAATTGCACCACCTGAAAAGGTTTTTTATTATTATTATTATTTAATTTGAATTAAGTACGGATATCAGGCAATATTTTATAACAAGGAGCTAAAGTCAGGTGACAATAACATTCATTCATTTCAGATGTGCCCTATAACTAATCATTAATAAGCTTAAATTCTTTTTTGGCCAGCCCCCCATACCCATTGAAGAACTTTCCATGCTCCATTACCTCTTCTCTTTTCTCGTGTTTCTCCTTATGTTGATGACATAATGTTTCCATTCCACACCGCCATTTTTGCTAAATCTTCCCTCCCATTCTCAAGTACAGTTCCCATTTCTACCACCTATCCCTATGTTCTCTTCCCTAAACAGCCCGGAACAAGTCTTGCAAATATTAATGCACAAAGATACTAAGGATATT
The DNA here is from genome assembly GCF_048594095.1 of Paramormyrops kingsleyae. Taxonomy (NCBI): domain Eukaryota; kingdom Metazoa; phylum Chordata; class Actinopteri; order Osteoglossiformes; family Mormyridae; genus Paramormyrops; species Paramormyrops kingsleyae. The sequence goes on from NC_132812.1 coordinate 13,343,780, forward strand.
TAAGAATGAGCAAATATAAATTATTAGGCCAATATTTAAAATGTTATTGAAATATTATTAGCGAAAGGGACCTAACATCTTACTAAAATGTCTAAGATTTACTGCTCGAAGTGCCTAGAGTCATTCATCAGTGCATTTAATCTATGATTAAATGTTGGTTACAAAAAACAAAAGATAGACATACCTGACACTGTAAGTTTTGCGCTAGAAGTCATTTCACCAGCTGCAAATGTGTACTGCCCCTCCTCGTCTTTCATGGTGTTTATGACAGTCAGAAGGTAACGCTTGCCCTTAGCCTCCATCCTGTATTTGGCATCAAGTATGAGAGGCTGATTTTTGAAGCTCCATACTGGATCAATACCAGGGTGAGATAACTCCACCTCAAAAGTGACGTTCTGGGTTTCAGGGCATATTTGATCTTCCATATGCTTTATAATGTGAATCCCTTAAAAATGACAAAATCACAAGTGCAAAATCACACTCACCAGAGATGTCACTAACAGATTTTATGCTATATACTACATGACTTGTAAAAATGCTTACGTTCAATTGTCATATTGCAACTGGACTCAGCTTTTCCAACAACAAGCTTATAGCATCCTTCATCAGAGGCAAAGGTTCTGTCGAAGACCAAACGTTGTTTGTACCCCTTAGCTACAAACTGAACCCTCTCACTAGGCATCATCAGTTTGTCATTGTGATACCACTTCACTGAAGTGATATCAGCAGATGATATTTTAGCTTCAAGCACAGCTTTAGTGGACTCAACCGAGGTTACATCTTTCAGAGGCGTCAAAATACTAATGGCTAAAGGGAAAAAAAATAATAATTGTTTACATGTTTACTTACATAAAAAAAATAAATGCTTAAAATCAAAGAGGTAAAACAACTGAATGTATTTCTGAAACACACACATACCCACACACTCACACTTACTCTGAACTGTCAGCTTTCCAGAAGTTGTTAAGTAATGAGCTGGAACAAAAAAGGAGTACATCCCAGCATCGCTCCCCTGGGCATCTTCAATAAGAAGCCTGTGGGTGAGTTTGTCAGTCACCATATGTATGTGGTCAGTGGCCAAGATGGCTTGACCATTCCGCATCCATTTGCCTTCAACATTTTCCTGAGAGAACTTAACCTCCATTTGGGCTATGTCACCTTCACAAATGGTCAGGTCTGCAAGACCTTGCACCAGAGTCACTGGGCGTACTACATGGGGAAAAAAAGAAGAAATTTATACTGAATGCTAGTGTTGGGCGGTATACTGGTTCATACCGAAAACCATTTTTTATTATTGTATTTATTATTGTTATTGTTTATTACTCTTATATCGCAATGCCGGTTTAAATAGCCTACACAATGTTCAGAAAGTGGCGCAGCTGGAAACTGTTTAAGAGGGGACCTTTTTCACTGCTGCATCGCTAAAAATGTACCGCAAAAGATCAGAAACGGAAGATATAGCTGACACTGGAGTTAATGGTACCAACAGTGCAGTTTCCGCCTCAATCGCCACACTTCACGCAGCACCACTACAGCGCACGCATGCACACTCACTCGCGCAGCCCCTCTCCTCCTCTCAATAGCCGCTGAACACATTTGCGCTGATTAACACACACATAGCCTCTATGCAAACAGTGCTACAAAGTTGTGGCGCAAATGTCAAGTAGCGCATCAAACTTGGCGAAGCATCTTAAAGACTGACATCCCGGTCTTTATGAGAAATTTCGCAAGGTCAGTAAAGCTTGCGTTCCAGCAACACAAAACTATTAAACACCTATCAAAAATGTTACCTTAGCCGGCGCACACCTTAACATTAGTCGTTTATCTATAAGCAGTTAGCCAACAAACACGTTAGCCATATGTTATCATTAAGGTAGCAGATAGGCGCAATGGCTAATAAAAAAATAATATAGTTAATGTGGGAGCAATGCAAAAATGTACAACAAAAATGTGTCCTGTAAAATGTAGTAAACTCCCAGTCATAGTCATAAAAAATACCGTTGTATACCATGAAACCGATATAACTTTGAAAAAATACCGTGATATAAATTTTTGGTCCTACTGCCCAGCTCTACTGAATGCCCAACGTTGTTTGACATTCTGAATAGTATAATGCATTAAGTATATTTTCCAAAGTCACTGATTGCACAAGCACTCCTACGTATATCATATTTTAGATGCATAACGTATGTAGATGCATAAACACTAACATTTCATCTTCAAGGAAGCAGTTGTCTTTAGGTCACCAACAAGAAAGCTGTATTTCCCCTGGTCCTCCTTTCTGACATCCTTGACAAAAAGAGAGTGACGTCCACGGCGGGAGGAGATTATATATTTGCTGCTTGGAGAGATCTCTCTGCCCTCAAAGTACCAAGTACCCTCAGCATCCTCACGAGACACTTCACACTCAAACTCTCCAGAGTAGGTCTCAGGAACTTCAATATTCTCCAATTCTGCAAGTATAACCAATGGAGCACCTGAGAAGAAAAGGAAGATCATTTACAGTATAATTGTTCATTTATTCATGGTAAGGACCATTTGATTTCATGTGTATCTTGAGAGAATAATGATGACTTACCCTCCACAGTAAGTCTGGCAGTAGTTCTGATATGGTCATCATCCACGAGACAACAACTGTAGTCTGCAATGTCCTTCATTTCAATTATCAGTACAGAGAGGAAGTGTACGTTTCTGTCTGAGTGCATTCTGTACTTGTCTCCAGAAAAAATCTCGACATTGTTCTTCAACCATTTAACTTTCACAAAAGGCTCACTGGTTTCACACTCAAATGTCACCATGGTGTCCTTCTCTTTGGCATTGGCATCTTCAAGTTCTTGAGTAAAGGAAACTATTTGCTTGACTGAAACAAATGAAATATTACAGAAAAAATAGCATATGTATTAAATTGTAGAAACAAAATAACTTAAGAATCTATTAGTACTATTACAAATAATTAATAAATCACCTTGAACCAACAGAAATGCGTGACTTGAAGCTTCTCCAGCAACATTGACAGCTTTGACCATAATGCTAGCAGAATCTTCAATTGAGATGTCTCTGATTACTAATTCACATAAATTATCTTCAGGCCAGTACCAGAAAATACGGTCTGACTTCTCTAGAAGAATGCCATTTTTGAACCACTGACATTCTGGGTCAGGTTTGCCTACCACTCTGACACGGAAACGAACTTCATCAGTTGGGAAAACAGACTGGCTCTGGATTCGTTCCAAGATCTTAGGAGCTTCCATGCTGGGTGAAAGTTCTATTCTTTCTGGTTTAATTGTTGGAATAGTCACTTTGCCTCTTTCTTCTTCCATTTTTTTCTCCTTATCAGAGATTTCTTTGATCCAATGTAGAAGTTCCTCTTTCTTCTTCCTCAGCATGTCCTCATAGGACTCATCTTTCTTTCGAGACTTGAGCTCTACAGCAGTTATTGCTTCATAGTAACCCTCTTCTGTCCGGCGTTTAAATTTACTTCTCAGTTCCTCTGACTCTTCTGAAGATATCTCATGAACAACTCTTTCAGCTTTTTTTAGTTTAATTATCTCTTTTGGCTGGGTTGTGTCAGCAGGTGCGTCTACCTTTTGAACTTCAAAAGACACTCTACCACGATCTGGCGAAGGACCAGATTCTGGGGTCTTCAGATCAGGAGCACGCCGCAGGATGGACCTAAAATCCTCTCTCTGCTGTATTTCAAATTTCACACAATGCTCAGTCACACTTTCCGGGTTTTCTGCTATAACTTTTACCTCTCCAGAATCATAAGATTTACAATCAGTAATTTCAAGGTAATAAATACCATCATAACGAAGCCTGAACCTCTTACTCTTTCGGATGAGCTGTCCATTTAGGTACCAGTTGACCTTTGGTGTGGGGTAACCAGTCACTCGGCAGCGGAATCTGGCTGTGTCACCTTCTAGGACCCGTACAGGCTCAGGAAGCAGTACAATCTCAGGCTTAGTTTTCTCAAATATTTCTTCTGCTGTTACACCTGCTAGGGCACCTTCATGTGCCATGCGCTCCATCTCCTCAATCCTTTGTATTCCTTTCCTACCCTCTGGCAACTGAGTTTCTTCCACTAGGCCTTTCTCATCCTTCACAATTAGGGTAGCAGAAGTCTGGTCAACTCCAAACTTATTTGTTGCCCTGCAGGTGACAACACCACTATCTCGTGAGTAAGCAACTTCATAATCAAGACTGCAATAGCCAAATTCATTGATCATACGCAGCCTGTTGGCAGCCTCCAAGGGTTTGCCATCATGCAACCATTCAACCACCATTGTGGGGTCACCAATAGGTGTCAGTCTGCATTCAAAATGTACTGGACCAAAACGCTTTAGCCTGACAGATGTGACTTTCTTCTTGAAATGTGGTTTCTGCTGTTTCTCCTTATCATACAGGTCACCTTCTTCCCACTGTTCTTGACCATAGCGAAGATGCAGGGGCTCCAACTCTGGAGCTGCAATCTCCTTTGCCTTATATGTTCCTTTTGGGATGATGAGCTTCCTCTCTGGCTCTGGTTCAGGAAATTCTAACTCTATATTGACTCTGCAGCGAGTTGTGTCTCTTCCAGCCTTGTTGATAGCTGTAGCTGTGTACCAGGCACTGTCAGTGCTAGTCGCTGATGAAATCTTCAAGTGAGCTTCTCTCTTAGTGCCCTCAATCCTGTAATTAACATTGAAATTATGTAACACAAAATATTAGTGACTATTCGCTTTATCCACACTAAATATAGATTAAATCCATCTTCTAACTAATCATTTTGGTCAGTGAACCTATCCCACACAGAATATGGAACATAGCTGAGTGCACCTGGCATACAAAACCATCAAGGGGCATAGTCACATACTATTAGAAAACCAGTTACTCTAAGTCAGTGTTTCCCAATCCAGTCCTTGGGGACCCATAGATAGTCCATGTTTTTGCTCCCTTCCAGCTCCCGGGGAGGGAGCAAAAATGTGGACTGTCTGGCAGGGAGCTCGGAGGGAGAAAAGACATGGACCAGTTGTGGGTCCCCAAGGACCGGATTGGGAAACAATGATCTAAGTGCATGTGTTTGGACTATGGAAAGAAAGCACAGAGGAAACCCACACAACATGGAACGAGATTTAAAAAAAAAGCAGAGGCAAGATTCAAACACCATACCATAAAAGTGCATGAAAAAGTATGCAAAATATTGTCCAAAAATCATTGGCACTTACCTGATATGAGGATGCTTTTGTGGGGAAATAATGTCACTGTTTTTCAACCAGACAATGTCAGGAAGAGGATTTCCAATAGCTCTGACAGCTAACTCAACCAAAGTTCCTTCCTTAACACTAATGTTTTTTAACTTCTCAATAAATGTAGGTTTCACCAAGTTTTCCTTTGCTGTGAAAGCCAATGCAACATAGCACAAAGAGAGGGAGGGAGGGAGGGAGGGAGGGAGGGAGGGAGAGAGAGAGAGAGAGAGAGAGAGAGAAATGACAACTGAATTTATCGTTTTAAAATATGCACCCAGGACCCGATATAATTAATATAAAAAAATTTATGGAAGACATATCATACCATCAACAGTCAGAGTCATGGACACAGATGTTTTTCCAGCTCTGTTTTGAGCTACAACAGTCCACTCCCCAGAGTCATGAGGCATAGCTGGGACAATAATTAACGACTGAGTTCCATCTTCCTTTACTGCTATCTTATGGTTGTAGTCATTGACTATTTGTTGCCCTAAAACAATAAACAAATATATATTAACTAGCACAGGTTCTCAATGAAGCCGCAGGTCTACCTGTTGATTATATAAATATATGTTTGACAATTGTGTTAAACAGTCGCTCACCATTATGGAACCAGAAAGTCTCAGGCATGGGTCTGCCAACAACTTTCACATCAAATCTGGCTGTCTCTCCTTCAGAACACTTCAAGGAGAAGGGCTTCACAAGAAACACAGGTCTGTACAGTCTTTCCAACAGGCTCTCATCTGTCTCATCTAGTCTTCGTGTGGGAGAGCGGCCAGAAAAACGTCCGGGAGACCGACTCAAAGAGCGAGGGGAAGTAGAACTAAGATAACATACAATCAGAATGATCAATAAATCATTGGCAAAGAGTCAAAGTAAATAAATTGAAATATCCAACTACTTAACAGCAAAATAAATATTAAGTTAGACAATAACAGGAAAATTAATGTGAAATATATATAAATCAATTGGTGTGAAAGGTATGAACAACCACGCCAAAGTAAACCCAACTATTTTTAAATAAAAGAATAGTAAAACAGAGATAGAACTGACCTGATTCTGCTGATTGCATCTGGCTGAAGATAATATGACTGAGCCACAGCTGTGGTTGCAGGATCCACGTATAACTTGCCTGAGCTGACAGAATTTCCCTTCATGTTACTCGCAAGGGCAGTATAGACACCTTCATCTTCTGGCAATAGAACAGGAATCCGGAGACTAGCTCTCCCATCCTGCAGAACCTCCATCTGATATCGGCCACCATGCTTGATGCGCATGCCATCTTTGTACCAGGCAATCTTTAAGATGGAAAAAGAAATGAACTAGCTTACATCAGTGAATGCAATTTGACAGAAAATAAGGAATTAAACTTCTTTTCTAATTCATTCTTCATTTGGCATTTTAGGAAGGTTAAGTCACAATAGAACCAAACTTAGTTGTCCATTTTTAAATTACCTTAGGAAGTGGATTTCCTCCTACTCTGCAGTGGAAAGCAGCCCCCATTCCCTCCAAAACCCGGTAGCTCTTCACTGGGGTGTAGAAGGTTGGTGCTATGGCTTCATGTTCAGATATATTCATAATAATCTCTTCCCCATCTTCATTCACCAACTCCTGATAACTAATTCTAACAATGTAGAACTCGATCTCAAGAATAATTCTTTCCTCATAAGCAGAGATTTGGAATTCCTGTAACAACATGTGCAGTGGTTTTACAACAGTATATTTGTTTTTTTAATTTATTCTTATAAAATGGATTTGAGAAAGTACTTCTTTACACATTGTGTAGTTAGAGTATGGAATAGTCTCCCTGTCAGTCTAGTGCAAGCTAAAACCCTGGGTCCCTTTAATATTTATAGATAATATTTTAACAACTCTGAGCTATTAGCTAAGTTCTCCCCAAAAAAGCGTGATGGGCCAAATGGCATCCTCTTGTTTATAGATTTCTTATGTTCTTAATGTTCTTATTAATATCCAGTAATTGTAACTTTTTATTTCAGCACCTGCTCTGTCATAAAGGTCTTCATTGTTTGCATCTGTTGGGCCATCCTCTTCTGCATAAGAATCTCTTCTTTTTCATATTCACTAATAATCGCTGGAGGGACATCTGCTACTTTGGGTTCTTGCACCATTGTGGTCATTTCAGTTTTGAATGTAATTTCCTGCATCTTCATGTACGTTTCATATTCCGCTAGAAAACAGATCATGCAAAGTGTTTATGTAGATAACAACAAAAATTAAGAAACACATATTTTGCAGAACTATGAACAGCTGCCCAATATAACTGGCTTAAAATAGCTGATACTTTAATACTTTTATAATACTTTTAGTTTATTGCATGGATATTTTGTAGTATATCTTAGTAATACTAACCTTCCTCAAGCAATGTAGTAGACGCTGAAGCCTCTCCTAACTGATTCCTAGCAAAGATAGTGTATTCTCCTGCATCGTCAGCGAATGCCATGGAGATCTCAAGCTTGCACTCTCCACTATCCTTGTTGTAGACCACTTTGTTTCTGAAGGAAGATAAATGTAAATATTGTTAGGTATAAATTAATTACCTAATTACACATTTAATATTGCTAAAGTGTTGCTGATACGGATATTACCTGTATCCAGTAGTAAGGGGAACTCCAGCCTTCTTCCAGTAAATATGAGGCTTGGGACTGCCACCAATCTGACACTCAAAAACCACACTACCACCTTCCAATAACTTCTGTACGATTGGTTTCTTTACAAAGAATGGTGCCACAGCCTCTGCACTGGTAGTCAGCTCTAAAATTTCTTCTTTTGCTTCAACTGGCCAGCTAAGAGCAAATAATTATAATTAACAATGCATTATTTTTACTGGTAACACTACTCCGCAACCATGCTGCATCTCAGATCTTACAGTTTTATTAAATATGTCACTCACGGTTTCTCCGTTCCATTTAGAGAAACATGAGCAGCAGGGAAAGTATCCTTGCTATCAATTTCTTCTGATACTGAGAAAGAAAACCACACACAATATGAATAACCATAAACCTATTTTACAACATCAACAAAAAAATTACTTGTCTCCATTTTACCTTTCACAAGTAGGTAGCAGGAGGTGCTGACAGTTCCAGCCTGATTGGTAGCTGTGCAAGTAAAACGACCACTGTCCTCTGCAAAAGCTTCACGGATAACCAAACGAGCATATCCAGTCTCATAAGTGATTTGGAAGTCAACAGAGCTCTCAAGCCTGTAGTCTTCTCTAAACCACATAATCGTCGGGGTCGGGTGACCTGATATCTGGCACTCCAAAGTCACAGATTCTCCTTCAGTGACAGTTACATTTTTCAAACCCTGAGAATGGCAAAGAGATACATTTTGCTAGTTTGTTCATTAGTATGGAAAAAAGACATGCTGACATCTAAAAAACACTTACAATGACAAGGGTAGGAGGAGCCACGGTCTCCTGTGCAGGTATGGTGATTGTTGAAGCCTCAACAGCCTGCAAAATGTGTATATTATTGTCAACAATGTACAGTATAAGCAACCAATGTGGCTAAGGCTGACAAAAAACATTGAAGGAAGAAAAAGAAGGATGAATGAGTAAGAATTCCTGAGAAGCACATTTGTACAGCAAAATTTAAGGTAAAAACAGGATGTGGGGGGGTGGTATTTACAATCAAGGAGTTCACAAGAAGGGGATTACAACCTGGACCACAAACCTGTTTCTCCCACTGTTCATGTATCTGCTCCATGCCTCCTGTAAAAGAAGTGCCTATCTCTGTCTGTGAGAGAGTGCCAAAATGCATTTGAAATCTTTCACTGGTATCTTTAAAAGGTGATGAGGTTGGCTCTTGCTTTGCTTTCATCTCCACAATCTTATGAGAAGGAGGCTTCACAGGCCTGATGATCTTTTGAGCAGCAGAAGTAGAAGATAGTTCTTTATGCAGTGAAGCAATAGCAGAACCTGCTATGGAAACCTAATCAAGAAGAATAAATAAAATCAAAATAGTTTAACAATTTGCAAAACAATCCCATGACCCTATTCATGATATGCAACTGGAAAATGGATGGATGAATGGATTTTGAAAGAATTTTTTCCATTATCTTTAAATTTGAATGTCTGATAATCAATCTAACATTTCACTGCTTGCCTGATAGTCCTCATGCTTACCTCATAGCTATGGTCAGGTTTAGGAACAGTAACTTTAGAAACAGTGAAATGCGGTATTGGAGATGGTGCAAGCGAGGTGTCCACATGAGTTGTTGTAGTTTCTGTACTTCTTTGGATCTACAGTGACCAACAGATTACAGGTTGAGGGATGACAAGCAAAAACTTATTCCTGTGTTAAGACAATAATGTTTTTCAAAAAGATATCTAACCTGTGAAACCTGAACCCTATGTTCATCGGAAGCAATTTGAGAGGAACTGGGAATTTGTAGCGCTTCGGTTTTCATGGTCATGGTGATCATTTTAGAAGCTTGAGTGTCCAGAGCCTGCCGTTTTAAGTCAGGCTCTAAGATCTCCTCTTCTGCGTGGCCCTCCTCTGCCTGTGCAGGCTTTCGAATGCGTGCTAGGTCAACTGCAGCAAGGACTGTGGCCACTGCCTCTGCCTTTTTTCCACCTTCAGCCTAAGGACAACATTTGTATTCCAGAGCACACGTTACCCATAGCGGAGCGTGCAGAAACATAAAATTTAATATTCTAATTAAAGCATCTTACTGAGTGAGAGCCGCAGTGTTAGCAGGTCGATAAGTAATTCTACTTACACTCGTTAAACATTGCACAATACAATGCTGAAGAGTTTTACCAATGTTTTCCAAACTGAATATTGAAATGTTTGGGAAGCTTCGAAAGCATATGTGAGGGGAAATCTTACAGCTCAGGCAGGAAAAAAGAAGGAAAACTTGGATAGAATAAGGAATTGAAAAATGAAATCAAAGTTAAAGAAACTCAATTGTCTCAAGCCTTTTCAAACTTACAATTTCAAGAACTGTAGACTTAAATTTCACTTACATGATATTTAGAAGGCAGAACATACATTATATCGTATGAAAACCAATTTTTATGAAGGAGGTGAAAAGACAGGTAAATTGTTGGATAGACAACTGTAGGAAAAGGGATGCTCTAATATGATACCAGTAATTAGACAGGGTGATATGAATGAGGTTTTTTGTCAGATTATATACGTCTGCAACATCCTCGGGCACCATGCAAGAAGACCTGGAATTGTTCTTTTCCAGGCTGCAGACTGATTAGGCAGAAGTGTTGGAATCTTGCAAAAGTGAAGGTGATATTGCACAGGCAATATCTGTTATGAAAAATGGGATATCACCTGGATATGATGGGATAGAGTATTACAAACAGTATGTTCATGTAGTTGTCCCAATATTACTAAAAGTGTATCAGGAAATTTGGTTAAAAAGTCCAACCTTTAATGATGCCTTAATATCTTACGCCAAGGTAGACAAGGACACGACAGACCCTGCAAATTACAGTACAGGCCAATAAGTTTGCTTAATTTGGATAGCAAGATCCTGACTAAGATTTTGGCTTTAAGGCTGCAGCAGGTTTTGCCAAACGTTAACGAATTTCTTTTCTTAACTTCGTCTCATTTTGGATTTGGTCCTAGTTTAATTAAGTGGATAAAGACATTGTATAAGGAACCCAAAGCAGCAGCGATAACAAATGGTATAACCTCACCCTCTTCGCAGGGGTACTCCTCAGGGTTCTTCATTAAGTCCCTTACTGTTCATTATTTTTATAGAAATCTTAGCCATTGTAATTAGAAATAATGGTCTTATTCGAGGTATAGAGGGAGGCGGTAAAGAACATAAACTATTGTTGTACGTGGACAGTGTCTTGATTACGGTGACAGACCCGGTGACATCTCTGCTTAATTTAATGGACACTATTCATTCATTTTCTAGGTTTTCAGGTTATGCTATAAACTAGAACAAATGCCCCTTTCAAAGTCTTCCATACATGTTGGAGAAGTTTCATTTCAAGTGGGTCCCAGAGGTAATGAGGTATTTGGGAATTAAATTATGACAGGATCTTGAGGGAATGCCACTAAACAATGTTAATCCATTATTGCTTAGGATCAAAAACAATCTGGATAAATGGGAGAAGATTAATCTGACTTTGTGGGGAAAAAAATAACATTATTAAAATTACTGTAGCTCCTCAATTTAATTATATAGCTGTGATGCTGCCAATCACAATACCAAATGTAATTTTCAAATATGACAATACAATTAAGCATTGTTGGTTGGATATTGAGTTTGATTTGAGTTTACCATTTCATCCCATCAATGCCCTTTCCCAGGGCTCTGGGAATTCAGCCAATCCATCACTTGGCTATTCTAGTGAAGTATGGGTCAAAACTCACAGAATGTACAAACTATTACATCGAATACAAAAATATTCTTCGCCATGGCATAATCCTGCAATTCGTATCGGGAAAATGGCAGTGTTTTGGAGGGGGTGGCATTCCTGTGGCATACGTACTATGGCGTACATGTATAAGGACGGAGTGCCTGTGCCTTATGGGAAATTTGTTGAACGATTTGGTAGTAAGAGCAGTAGGGAACTTTTTGAGATATTTACAGATAAGGAGCTGTATAAATTCTGTTTGTAGAAAGGTTGATTATAATTTGTTTAGATACTCAGATGTGCAGCAGGAATGCTGTACAGCTTCCCTTTTTTATAAGTCTACTACTAATTTTATAAGTAAGGCCTCTCCCAATATATTAGTGCTCTGGCAGAGAGATTTAGGCATAGAAATAGAACAAGAGAAAGGGCTGAACATTTTGGCAGGTTGTGGCAAATTCGTGATGGAAGCAAGTATAAAATACTGCATAGGTACTAACATATACCATTATGACTGTACAGAATGAAGCTGTTGAATGATAATAGGTGCTGGAAGTGCCGAATGGAGACCGTAATTTTTTTGCATTGTATATGGGATTTCCTCCTGATCAAGCATTTCTGGGTTGAAGTTTTAAAGATACTGAGTAGCTGGTATGCATCAGATTTTCCTTTGTCCCCAAGACTGACAGATCTTAGATGCCAAATATATTGAAGAACTTATTTTCAGGTATTATAACTGGTTTAGTCACTGCATCCTGAATAATTTTGAGGCACTGGAAAACAACTAGGACCCCAGATGTGAAAGAATGGATGGGGGTCATGGTGAAAATATCGTCTTACGAGTGTATGCTCATTAGATTGAAAGAAGATTAAAACTGATACAACTTCACTATGGGTTAGATTTTGGACTCATATGAAAACAACAGTTTGTGCTGTGTAGGTTCCCTCATCCCCCACCCCCAATAATGTATACTGAATATTTTAATTTGAGAACCATGTCTGCACATGTATGGGTGTAAGTGTGTATTTTTGCGGATGTATGCTATGTACCAAACCTTCCAGAGAAAATCAATAAAGACTTCAATGCAAAAAAAATAATACATTTTGAACCTGGAAGCATCCCGTTGCTCAGTGTAGCCTTCTGGCAGCAGACACACGATTAAACCAGGATTTAAAAATGGAGATTTGTTCAAAAATATAGAGTGGTCTCTTATTTTTTACCATGGCTGTGTAAAATTGATATATTAAAGTAAAAAGAGCTCTTGTATCGGAATCTGTATTCGTTTCGGCAGTTGTGTATCGGAATCGGACTGGAACTGAGAAAATGTGGACTGGTCCATCCCTAAATAACTTACGTAATGCCTAGAAGTTGTGTGAACAGCCAACAAGAAGATTCTTCGTGATAAGAAAATCCAATAGCCTGCATTTCATTCAATGTTTTGAACCAAACATGCAGACATGTCAATAAGCCACCTAGGTTTCCTTACCTCTTTCGCTACAATCCCAGTTACTTGCTGCTGTACCCCATAGCCTTCCCACCGCTGCTCCATTTGCACTTGAGTGGTAGAGGTCTGGACACGTGAGGCACTGGCAATCATGCTAGTATAGCTGGATTCAGCTACATAATCTCCCTGCTTCCAGGGAGGGAGGACATCAGAGCCTGGCGTAATCTGCTTGCGGGTCATCAACGGAGATTTGACTGGTCTGATAGGGGAGACTGACAGCCTTGTAGAGGGAGACACTGACCTGTGAAAACAAGCAAACTTTGCTATAAATTATAACTCCTTTCAAAGGTATGTTTACCAAGGAAAAGTACTGTGCATGTAAGATTTGCATATTTTTTACATTTACTCCATACACTGCAAGGAAAAAAAAAAAAGAATTTGCCTGATTTCTTCTGTTTTTGCATATATGTCACACATAGTTGTTTCAGATCTTCAAACAAAAATACAAGACAAAGACAACCTAAGTAAACAAAATAGTTATCCAAGACCAACTGGCCAAATGTGGAAAAAGTAATTAGATTCTCAAAAAACAAATTAACCAAATTTAATTCAAATCTAATTAAGAATGGATGGGGGTCATTTCCCAGGGGAAAATTCATGCCTTTAAAAGAGATGAGAAACAAACTAACTGCACTAGACAGAGCCTAAGTGTGTATGTGACTCAATTTAAACAAAAACCCCAAAGCCTTGTATCTTGTTTGGTTACTTATGGTTAAGGTTAGGGCTGGGTGGGGGTTAAGGTTGTCATTGTTGGGATTTGGGTTATGCCCATATAAATCAATGGACAATCCTCACAGAGATATGAACACAAACATATGTGTGTGTGTGTGTATATATATGTGTTATATACAGTATGTGTGCATGTGTATATATATATAAATTGTCTGCTGTTCCATATTAAGTTACAAATACTACATATGTTTTTCTTTTTTAAAAAATATTGCTTAATACTTGTTCCAGGCTTACCTTACAGGAGGTGGAGTAGGTCCTTTAATATGCCTCACAGGAGAAGGTGACTGTTGACGTGCGCCTGCAACTTTTGACACTAGTGAGGATGTTGGGGACTTTGAAGTTGGCTTTGGGGCCACAGATGGGGGAGCCTTGTGTAGCAGCTGCTGAGCAGTATCACCTTCATCCACATGGACTTCCATCATAGTGGTGGCTGTAGCCTGATAATAAGCTTTCGCTCTCTGTGAAAGATTTTGAACGGTCTTGGCTAGTAATGTATCTCTTTATCAGTGTCTGAATTCAATCTTTAGTTTTCAAAGCTTACCTTCTCTACTCGTGTCTGACGAGTCTGAGAAATATGAGCAGCTGAAGTGACAGTCTTTGACTTCTTCACGGGAATTTCCTCCTCTTCACCTAGACGACAAGATATTGGTGCTTTGTAAATTATTAGAATAAATTAGAGAATTATGTATTTGTAACAGGCCAATAAAACCAAAGTGCACACACTAAGACTGGTACTAAAATAACATACTAGCACATCATATAGAAATAGAAATATTACCTTGAACCAGCAGTTCAGCAGTAGAAGTAGCACGCCCACTACTATTGGTAGCATTGACGGAGTATGTTCCAGAATCCTCAGGAAAGGCCTCAGCAATTAACAAACTGTAACGGTCTCCTTCTTGAACAATTTGAAAGTCAGCAGAGCTCTGAATCTCAGCTCCCTCCCTATAGAACTTCACCACAGGTGTAGGGATTCCTGTAACGCGTACATCCAATCTTACTCGGCTTCCTTGTCTCACAGTCATACTCTGTAGTCTCTGAATGAAGTTTGGAGGTGCAGTTTCCACTGATAGATAGATAGATAGATAGATAGATAGATAGATAGATAGATAGATAGATAGATAGATAGATAGATAGATAGAGAAAGAAAAATCCAATACTTTGAATATAATTATTGAATTAAATTTCTTATACATAAAAATGCTTGTATATTACACATTGGTTGATTTTTGAAGATAATCTATTAACAAAATTAAAGAATAAAAGGATTTCTAAAATGTCAATTTTTACTAGTTTGCCACCTACTACATGCCAGTACTTTCGGTATTCTAAGGTCCTTACTATCAAATTTGGATTGTGTGAAACGCAATTATAAGAATTTTCTTGTTTTTTTATATATATTGTATAGTTCTAGTAAATTACAAGTAATACTGATATATCTCTAACTAATCGATGACTAGTTCTTAATTCATTTTTCTCAAGCTATTGAATCACTGAATGAACATTAACTGCTCTTTATTTCAAACAGTTCAATAATATTTACTGATATAGGACAGCATGTTGATTCAATATATAGAACATTCCACTCATTTTCACCTGTAACAAGTAGTTCTGCGGTGCTAGTGGCTTGTCCGGCACCATTGGTGGCTCGTACAGAGAACCTTCCACTGTGTGCCGCTGTCACGGCGGGGATCATCAGAACAGCGCGGCCATCGCTGAACGAGATCTGTGCGCCGGGCAGAGTGGCAGCAGAAAGCACCTGGCCATCACGAAACCAGCTCACCTCAGGAACCGGAACACCTGTTGACATACCATTTATCATGACAAGTCAATTGTAATGACAGATGATAGCAGTTATACACAACGTTTTCTAAATTTATATAAAATACTAAATCTATATTATATTAATCTAAATACATAACATGTTCTAATTTCTTGATTTTATTTAAGTTTCTTTGTTTATGCGGATGCCTCCTTACCACTAATTAGAGCCTCAAACGTTGCAGCACCACCCTCAAGTGCCACAACGCTTTGCAGAGGCTGTATGAATGTTGGTGCCTGAGTAGACATGGTGGTCAGGCCGCTGTGGGAAAGGACACGACTCATGAGTACAATATTACAAAACCTTTACGCTTAATTAAAGGACAAGTAAATGCAACTGCGAGACTTGCAGCTTTAGGGTTTGGGTTAGCTAAGAATTTTCTTCAGGAGAGACTTCTGGTGGAGGGAGGGCCACAACAGAGTTCTGTATGCCCACTGGACCCATTCATTTTTGAATGCAGGAACAGTGGGAACTGACTGACCCGTCTGTGGGGGAGGGAAGATGGAAATTGCTCATAGGATGCCACAGAAAATATCAAAATAAACAAGTATTGCTCAAATGTATTTCTTGATTTCATCAAATTGTTATATTGAGTCACAGGAATTCCATAAAAAAGAATAAATCAGTTATTATAAATCTGTTATGAGTAATGTATGAACTTTTAGTTAGTGGAATTAGTGGTCTCACGTTCGCATGTGAAGTGGAGAGGACGCTGGCGTCGCATGTTTACCGCTTCTCCCTCCGAGTCAAATATTACTATTTTATTTCTTTTTATTTCTATGCTTGCCATGTTTTAACTTTTTTTGTTATTTCTCTCTCCTCACCCAACAGTGCATTTATGGAAACGCTCCTCTTTACTTAAAAGAACTGATAACTCAAACCACAACGTGACCCCTCCGCTCTTCACAATTAAATGGCCTCCATCCTCCCAGAACTAAACTCTGCACGATGGGCGATCGGGCCTTCTGTGCTGCTGCACCTTGCCTACGGAATGCCCTTCCTGACACTCTGAGGGCAGCCCTATCTACTGACAGTTTTTTAAAAAAAGGACTTAAATCCTTCCTTTTTAACAAATTTTATCATTCCAATTTTTTTTCTTTATACAGTATAAATCCCGTTATAGTGGACTTGCTTATAACGGACGAGGTCCGCTGGTCCCGGCCGTGCGCCTTTAAGAACATGCAGAAAACACATCGGATATAGCCAGGGGCGGATTAACGCACAGGCTAGATATGGCTTAAGACTAGGGGCCCCACGTGTGCCAGCCTGCAAGGGGGCCCCCATTGGCGCGGAGGGGGGTGGGGTTGGGGGGCCCACAGACTACTGTAGCCTAGGGGCCTCTGTACACCTTAATCCGCCCCTGGATATAGCGGACTTCCACATAACAGAATTTCGCTTATAACGGACAAACAATTTGGTCCCCAGGGCTGCTTTTACCTGTAGTTTTGTTCGGCTGTAACGGACATGCAGCTCCGCCAAAAGGCGCGTGGCGTGCTGTTGATATGCAGCGCAGATACGTAGTCGGGATTATTAATAGTCACGCATCTGGTCAAGTAAAGTTCGATTACTACATGTACAATATAATAAGGCCACTTAAAATTAATAAATTGTTTTACATGGCCGCCCGCCTCAATTTTTTGGTACCGCCTCGATTTTTTTTATATTTTATATTTCTAAAAAAATCCGTTTTTTTCACCTCAAAAACTGTCAGAGATTGTCAATACGCAGAGATCGTCAATACGCACGTGCGCCATCGTCAATACGCACGTACGTCGTTTGAAATCATCTTGTGTTTCTCTCAAACTGACTGCCGTAAGTGAAAAATCTTGAATGTCAGCCTCGGATTTTTCCACTTTTTATTGTTTGCACTGTTGAGAGTTTAAAATGTTGAGACACTGACAGAATAAAATTTAATTTTCTAGTTTTAGTATATCTCTGTTGCCGTTCGTCTTTTCGCTAAAAATATAAAATATAAAATCCCCTACTCACCAATATTTTAGAAGTTTGAATCATGTAAAACAATTTATTAATTTTAAGTGGCCTAATCTATAACACAAGAGTGTCTGCTGGGGTGTGACATGAGTAAATTGTGTCCTGTAGTTGTATTCTGGGCATACAGCAACTCTGAATATAACGGACTGTTTTGCAGAGATTTGTAAAGTGCGTTATAAATAAGATGTATTATTATTATTATTATTAAAAGAATAAAGAAATAAATGCAAGAAAGTAAAATAAATAAAAATTAAACTTAAACTATAAGAAAATAAATCCGTTTTTTTTTTATTGCGTTCGCCTTTTTCTGTATTACTCTTTCCTTATTGCTTTTGCTTTGTCCCGAAGGGCCAATTAATTAAGCTGTCAATCAATCATCTTGGCGGGCCGTATACTCAGACAGACCGAGAGGCAAAACGTGCTGTAGAATACCCAATTTTAATGGAGGAAACTGCGAAACAATTGGCAGTTGGACTCGGCTGGGACCCGTCCAACTTCCCAAACAACCATGGACTTTTATATATGGCCAGCAATCGGGTTTCCTGACGACATATTTCGTAGAAACATTTAAAGTTATCTGGTTGCCTAAACTTTTTTTTGTGGAGAAGCGCCTTATAGGGAAAACTGGGTTTATCTTGGCTAGCTAACACTTCCCTCAATTTGTTTTTAGAACCCAAGGCTCATCATCATCGTGGATGTTTTGTAATAAATGCTGACAAGAACTTTATAGTTGCACGTAATATAAATGAATGATGCTAAATGTTTAATTGATGAGTAGTCAATACATTATATAACTTGAGGTGTTGTTTTACTCAAAAATCCGACATAATTGACACAAAATGACAACAATAAATTTACATTTCAAAGTTTGAATTCCAGTTGTTGCTGCATCGGATTGTAGCGATACATTTGCGCCTTTTATAGTTTTCAGTAGTCCGAAAAAAGAATAACAATCATTTTAACCTTTATACCGCAAATGTTTCAATTAGCATATAAAGGTTAAAATGCTCAGTAAGTTCTTGCCATATCACCGCAAATGCACATAAAATACAGGCACATTTGCGCTGTTATAACAATGGATTTCAGCTAGTGGTGTGCAATACTGCAAGATTTGGTATCGATGCCATACCAAGTAAATACAGGGAAAGTATCGCCGATACGATACCGATATTGATACTTCTTAATAATTAAGGTGGACGTATCATCAAATTGTTAAAGCTGATTTAATTTTCATTAACTTTAAGTGTTTTTGCGATTTTTTTTTTTTATTAATTAGGTAAAACTCAGGACAGAAAGTTTCTAAGTAAATAAATACTGTAGTGTGGAGGTAAAGGCCGGCAGCTCAACATGTTGGACTGATTCCAGCTTGTAAATAGTTCTCAGTAGTCGCTTGTGTGATTATAAATGTGCTGTGTGTTATGTCATGTATAGTGGTTAATGTTTATTGTTGTATGTAGTGTGTGTGTGTGTGTATGTGTGCGTGCGCCCACCGTGTGTATGAGGAGTAAAGGGGGCTACGTGCACGGTGAGCAGTGCCGGTGTGTGGGTTGTAGTAGTGCGGGTGTAATGAACGCATTCTGATGATAAAACCCCGAACTATCCCTGCTGTTTAATTATTGCGAGCATGACTCAGCGACCCACTATTATAATACTTTATTATAAGAATTATATATAGTGTGTGTGTGCGCGCCCTCTTCTGTTTGCTATCCTGGCGCCGCCGAGTCACGTGACAGCCGGGAGCGGCAATTGAGAGCAGCAGCACGAACACAGACAGCCGCAGTGCATTCGGGAGAGAAACTGAAGTATGATAGTATCGATCTCATTCAGTGCTTGAAGTTCTGTATTTTCGTCTTTTGGGTTCCGCCACTTTTTTTCTGCGTTCCGGTACTTAATGAAACTGATCCGACGCAGCGACAGTGGCGCGAGACGCAAGACCGATAAAAGACTACATTACCCACGAGCCACGACAGTGCCCTATCATATGCATCCACTGAGTCCCAACCAATCGCATCAGCTTTAGCCCTAGTCTATTGTTAGGCCTACATGTATCACACTGGTCTGGTTCATGTTGTTTTAATGGTTTTTCAGTATTCCATTTATGAATTAGAAAAAAGTAGCCTATGCCTATAGGTTATTGCTTGGAAGAATGATTAAATTAAAATAGTTTTTGAACCAACACATCCTAAAGACTTTTTTTCACCGCACAAATGTCGGAAAATTAGAGTTCCTGCACTTATTTTTTCCCACTTCAAGCACTGATCTCATTGAACTGGTATTGGTCAATATCAATACCAACATTATTACCGATACTTGGATCGATCCGCCCACCACTAATTTCAGCACGTACGGTTTTTATAGGGGAATGCATGTTTGCGTGCCAGTTATGTGCATCCCTGTTTGTAAATGCAGCCTATTTATAACAGAGAAGGGCTGATCATCAAGTACGATAAACTCCATATTTTTCGCACCGTTTGCACTGAATTTCGCTATCAAATGTTTGCATTACTGAAGGACTAGCATTATTAGGCAGCACTGCAGTCTTTATTGGAACGGATATGCTTTTTAGAAACTCTTCATACTGTGTCGCCTTAAGTTTTGCAACCAAATTTGTGTTGAAATGTTTATCCTCCTCGTGAAATTTTAGTAGAGTAATGTTTATAAAATGCATGTCTAGCATAGTTGTCGCTGACATTCAAAGAAATCCACACAGCAGACATTTCTCTATTTAGTACGCGAGTGTGCAAAGCATTTTGGGTCGCCATTTTAAAGGGGACTATAGGGGGTGGCTCATGTTGAACAAGGGGCAGATAGCTGATTGTTGCTCTATCAGCTGATACTGATAATTGGTCGATACAATCAGTGAATCTCTAAAAAAACAATTAAAAACATTTATGTCCTTATATTATGGCACTCCTATGACACCATACTGTAATTCATGTTCGTTTTATAAGTAACAAAACATAAGGCGTTCAGCAGTCCAAACAAATTCAGATATAGTGGCTAATCCATTACCTCTTCAAAATAAAATTTTGCATGTCACTGCAATTTCACAAATACAAACAATTAAGAATACTAATACTGTCACATATGACATACCCATCATTTGGGTCATGGTTAACTATACTTCATTGTTTCCAGTGCTTGAAGTGGGAAAAAATAAGTGCAGGAACTCTAATTCTTTACGATGTGTTGGTTCAAAAACTATTTTAATTTAATCATTCTTCCAAGCAATAACCTATAGGCATAGGCTACTTTTTTCTAATTTACAAATGGAATACTGAAAAACCATTAAAACAACATGAACCAGACCAGTGTGATACTTGTAGGCCTAACAATAGACTAGGGCTAAAGCTGATGCGATTGGTTGGGACTCAGTGGATGCATATGATAGGGCACTGTCGTGGCTCGTGGGTAATGTAGTCTTTTATCGGTCTTGTGATATTGTCTATTCTCGGGCCACTGTCGCTGTGTCGGATCAGTTTCAGTAAGTACCGGAACGCAGAAAAAAGTGACGGAACCCAAAAGACGAAAATACAGAAGTTCAGGAACTGCGTTCCGGCCCACTTCAAGCACTGACTGTTTCAAAATATTATTACGTTAGATACACAGCTATCTTTCAGCAGTACTACGGTAAGGCGTATATTAAAAATTCACACTACACCGGTATATCGCTATATCGGATGAACAGTATGTTGCAAAATGTATGTTTGCTAGGAAATATCACACGACTGTGAATACAAAAATATACAATTATCAGTAAACACACCAACTTCTGGAAGGTTATATCACTGGACCAGGATCCACGACTGTTACTGCACCCAAAAGCTTCACGTGAAAGCAGGTCTAGTAAATATACACCATTGGTTTCATCCTACCTAACAAAACGTCCTGGCCTTGGTCTAGTTTTACCTACATAAAAGCAAATATTACAACTGAACACCTATGTTTATTATTTTAGAAAACGAACTTCAACAATACCTCCAAACTTTATGCTGCTATAATAATTCTACCAAATTAGCATTTGGATGCCATATCTTTCACCTGCACAGAAAATAATGGATATGAGATATATGAATTAATTTCACAAATTATCTACGTTTCACAAATGCCACAGTGCATGCTGTGTATGTCTGTGTCCTTCGACTGCAAGTTGAAATCGACCGAGCTGCTTATAGCTTTGTGGCTTTAAAGCATTAAGGTGTTCCACCGGCATAGAAAAATAATGTTGGCTTATATTATTATTTACAGTTTCACCAATGTTAGTGGGCCCTGCATGTTCTTGTGATTTTGTGTAATTATATTTCATATTGGAATGGAGCGCTTCAAACTGTCAGAGTTGCCAGGTCCGCGGTTTCGCCGCCCAATTGGGCTATTTTGAAAAAAACAGTTGCGGGTAAATATTAGGAGATAGAGGGTTACGGGTTTTTTTTGGCTGCTTTCATGTTCCACTGTAAGGGGAAAAACAAATTAATTCTTATGGATGCAACCCGCTCCTAATCCTAAGTAATGCTGAATCGCTAGACACCGAAAGTCAGAGACAGACGAACATGGCAAGCAGGGCTGCCAGCTCTCACGCGTCTGGCGTGTCACTCGCAAGCAGTGTTACGGGCAAGTCTATATAATTCCATTATAAACCTGAAAATAGTAACATCAGAAACGTTGGGGTAGTTTGCAATCCCTATAGAGTATTTACAAGATAATAAAACTGTTACAGACATGTAAATGCGTGTGTGTGTGCAGATCATTTCTCGAATTGAAAGTCTCACTAGCCAGCTGACCAACGTTGGCAACGTCATTGTGTTTAACTGTGGTTTTAAAATGTCGAACATTTGAATGTTATCAGCATGCAGATCTAGTTTATTTCTTTGAGATACAGTGTACTGGGATTTCAAATATTGGGCTGGCTTCAGCTCCCATTGGGCGGATTTTAAGATAAGAGTTTTGCCGGACCTGGCAACGCTGCAAAGTGTTGTTTGTCAGTAATAACCGTTTGTTAAGAAATTCCATGTCATTCCATTTGGGACTTTTATTTTGAAAGATCGCGGACTTTCAGATTTGAAGTTTATTGCGCATTATATTGGAGGTAGTAATTGAGTAAGCAAGGTATGTATGTAATTTCACAAACAGTAATTTGTGAATGTGGGGTTTGCCTGTTTTTGTAATATTTTAATAGAGTAATTGTAAATACAGAGAAGATCTGTGAATGTCTGGCGAATAGTACAATGTAGTAAAGTATTTCAGTCTGTCGACTCGTCCTACCTGTAGTTTTGACAGTTGATATAATAATGTTATTTACACTACCCAGATGCACTACTTATGTTACATTAGGTTTTTTTAGTTGCTTATTCATTATATTTATAATTGTATTTTTACTAGTCATAAAAATTAGATACCAAAAACTATTTCTACTAGTAAAAACCACTTGAAGATTATAAGATCCTCTTAGTTAAATTTTTCTTTAAGATATCTTCATACCGTTTTAGCATTAAATAAGTTGGTGGGTGTCACAGACGCGGGAGGTTCTGGCATGGGGACGAGGCATGGTGCAAACAGGAAAGAAGGTGTATGACACCCTTGTAGCTCACAGGACGAAAGAGGATTATTAGCAGAACTGAAAACATGGGGAAACACTTGCCAAACAAAAACGGAACACAGGGGGTCAAAACTAAAAAGGGGATAACAAAGACTAACTACATATGGATCAAGGCAACAAGGGGCCAGTTGGCAGGCAAACTCAACATGACCTACAACAATGACCCACTAGGGAACAGAACTGAGGCAGGAATTTAAGTACAGAGGGAGTACAAGAATAACGCAGGACAGGTGGTAACAATTAACAAGGGCTTGCAAAACAGGCAACAGGTGAAACAACGAATTAACTCAAGGAACTTAGAAGCTAACAGGGAAACTAAGAACCGCCAAGGAAACAGCATCTGAACACAGGGAAAACAACAAAGGCAGGTAAAACAGAACCAAGGCAAAAAATCCAAACTGAAAACAAACCACAAAATCACAGGAACTACAAAAACTGATAAATTAAACACTAGGGAACAAAGTACAAAAACAGTGGAAGCAGGATTTGAACACATGACTGAGGAGATTACAAGTAGCCACATGCTCAGCTCATTGAGCCCCTGCAGCCATCTGGGAAATAGAGGAAACACTATAGATTGACAACAGGGAGGGCAGGATGGCCAGCCACACCTGCTGGCCAAATGGGGAGGGGACACGAAAGACTCGGACAGTCGGGTGCTGACCCTGACAGTGAGACAGTATTTTAGATATCCGCACTGCATTTCTTACTAGTACAAACTGGAATATCAGATATCTCTAATTCAGTTTCAAATGAGCATTTGAGATATCTAAAATGGAATCATCCTCTAAAATGGAAACCGCAATACGAATGAATGGGAAAAGTGACATAATTTCTACTAGTAAGAATTAAATTACAGATGTCTCAAATGCTCATTTGTACTGGTAAGAATTGAATTAGAGATATGTAAAATGCTGGTTTGTACTACCAAGAATTACAATGCGAATATATAAAATTACTGTCCCGCTTACATAATGTTAAAACAGCTTGCCATAGTTTTCAATGTTGAACACAACAAATCTGGAATTTTACTAAATACGGGGGAAAACTGGTTTATCATACAAAATGCTAATCCTAACAAAATTTAAGCAGGCACAGGGGGTGTTATGAGCCCTGATAATTTAAAAAAATTGTCATAGTTTTATCCTTATTAAAATAATATATATATATAATTCCCATATGAAATATGTGCAAGTAACATTAATAATATTTTTCATTATGAATTTTATTTATTTTTTATATGAATTTTCCCTCCTGCTAAATGCAGACATGACATTATCATCAAAAGGGCAAACATTTGGATTAAATCCCTTCCTGGCAAGTAGCACCAGTTAAATTTAACCCATGTGTCATTTGTTTAAATGACCTGCTGGTCTGTGTTGACCCAAACAGTTCTATATGTAGGGAAAAAGAAGATGTGAAAACAATGTAAATAATCATAAATTAATTATTCTACATGCCAGTAAAAGCTAAAACCAAGTTTATCTATTAAATGTGACCATGTTTCCCCAATTAGGCTAAAAAGAAACAGGAGTAAAGCATTTCTTGTTGATATGCTGGCATACAAGGCCATAAATGCTGGAAATATTTTGTTAAAGAGTTCAACAACTAGTTTATCATGCGGCCCTTCTAGAAAAAGATGCAGGTGGCATTTAGTTAAGAATAATGTCAACTGTTAAATTGAATCAAACCCAGAACACAAATAGCATCTGTATCAAATTCTGGAAACCACTATCAAAAGTTGGTATGAAATTAAGAAATTATTTATACACTAAATTATTTTACATAATGCAAATTGAAATTAAAATCAAATAAATTTAACCTGAAATATTTTATTCCTAATATTATTGTACAAGGTAATATTTAACGGTGACAAAAATAGCTAAATAACTACCACTGTGAAAAATAGAACCATACCAATTAATTCTACAATCCATCATTTTAACTAGAAATTGAACCAAGAAATGGTCTCATACTGCGACTGATACTGACTCATATATTTTATATGGAAAGCTATATATGCAAAACTAGCCAGTGCTGAAGAGAATAATGACATCCGATGGAAACTATTGTTCATGTGTAAAAAATGTCCTTTGTCTAAAGGATGGGAGTTATTTGGGGGGCATGTCTGTTTCTAAAAATAATGTGGTCCAAGCCTGACTGACAATCACCATGTGGCACATAGCTAGAGGCCCAGCTGATAGCTGCATGACTGATTCCCTTAAAAAGTCATCACATCCCAGTTGATACATCAAACTAATGCTATCAGAAGCTATTATTGGTGTCCTTAAATAACTTGGATACGTGTATACTGTGTTATGTGTATACTAACCTTGACGGATGAAAAGAACCTGCGTTCAGTAATTGTTGTCTCAAAGCATGTAAAAATTTGTTCAGAATATTTCATCAGTTAATCTGAAGGTTTCATCAGGTAACTTCCCCATTTGATATTATATTGTGCCAGTCACAGTGATTGTTTTCTAATGATTTTAGAAAATAAATTCAAATACACACATATACAATGGAGACACAATGGAGAACTGCAGTATTTGTCACCCAAGTTTTATGGAGCAAAAGTTACTTACTTGTAGTCACAACGGTGCCTAGAAATGATGGGACTGAGCCCAGAAGTTTTATATCTTCCGGCACAATCTCCTTATCCAGAAACGTTTTTCAAAAAATCCAATGTGAGAATGGGTAAGCCTCAAAATGACCCAAAAAACAAAACCACACAGTTATAGCTGTGTAGTTTTGCTTTTCTCCTTGCAATCCCTACACCTGAGGCAAGGCTGGGGATGCTCCAATTGCTCAGAAATGTTAACACAGTTCCAAACCTTATATACTCGGTAACAAAGCAGCATCATCACTGTACTGGACTTCTCCATTGGTCGCCTCCCCAAGGGGATGTTGGGACAGAAAAGCCATCTTAATGAAACCTGACGCCTGATATTCAGTTTTATCTTTACACTGATTCTAGTGACAGGTATTTAACAGTTTCTTGTCACATTACTTAACAATTAGCTGAACCATGAGGTGGAACTGTGAAAAACAACTGACCCACTTTACAAGTAACGCACTATGCAGCTTATGTAAATAGTGTCACTGTTTTGGCACAATACATTGCTGGTTGTGTGACACATTCCATTTTGCAAGGTCATGCAACTTCTCGAGACAAAATGACATGGATGGACGATGCCGTTCACTAAGTTAATCAAATGTAAATGCAAAGTTAAGATCATTTCATTATTGTCCCTTTTAATTATTTTAACATTAAATTAAAGTCACAGTTTAACTAACAGCATTATTTATCAAGGAATTCAGTCAGTTTCAGCCACAATCTGACTGAATATATTGAATATTACTTTTAATACTGGACATTATGACAGCGCACATCATGGAAATCATATTTTTACCAGACATACTTACAGCGTCTCTTAAAGCATTACAGTCAAAGCAAAACCAAAAAAATGTAAGTGTTAACCTGTGGCAAGGAAAAGAAGTATTCATCCATCCATCAGTCTTTGCAGTTGCTTTTCCAGTACAGCGTTATGAGGAAAAAAGCAAAGAATAAAATTATGTAGAACTATTAAATACTATTAAATGCACATTTCAGTTGAAAAGAAAAGTACTCTTTGGTCAAAAGCATTTACTTTGTATTAAAAGTATATTAAGAAGCAGTTTAGCTTCTGTTGCCTCTATATTCTCTCTCCCCCACTCTGTCATAGATGTTAAATTCTTTGGAAGGTTGCACAAAGAATCAGCTGTATTTTTAGCTCCAGCTTTTGTTCACCTTCTGCCTTCTATTTATGAAGTGTCAATGGCATCTGGTTTGGGATGCCGTAGTCACTTAGTCGCCTGAGATATGACAATAGTGCAGCGGCAACATTGTCATTGTAGTTTTACTAATATCAACACTATTTAACACACACTAGCTGTTTAAAATTACATTATGACATATTACATTTTAATTTCATGGCTGTGAAGAATGACACATTATATTTAAATTACAAACAGCAGTGTCTTACAATCATCAGATAAACCTCTACAATGTTATTAAGAAACTGATGAATAATACATTATAATAAGTCAGATATTGGTGCATGAGATAATGAATCCTTAAACATATTTTCTCATAACTTCAGTGATGTCAAATGGCTTTTTTTTGTTTGGGAAGTTAAATATATTTTCCATTGTTAGTTTGTATGATTTATAAGTGAAATAAAGCGAAATCTTTGAAATCTGTGAAGGAAAGATATTGCTTATAAAATTAGTGTTGGTTACACTTAACATCACTTTACCATTACTGATATACGGAACTGTATATTGTAATTTCAGTGGATTTTATGTTGGATCGTCTATGTTAGCATCCAAAGAAATTATAAATATTTTCTCTGTCAGTTATCTGCCATCTTCACTACCTCTGATAATATGCATGTAATGTGATGATATGCATATATTGTATATTGTGGATAAACATTTTAAGACCTTAAGGTAGGAAGAAAATTTTTAATCAACGGTAAAACCAGGCAGTTATCATGACAAAGAAATTATCAATGACAATTTTAGCACTGGAATATATTGTTGATTATGTACTGAACTGTGATAGGTACCATATTCTCAACAATGAGGTAACTGGTTGGACAGTGGACGCTGTGACCAGATTATCAAGGGTAATAATAATGCCCAGGTTTCAATTGATGCTACAGTAAATGAAGCTTAGGGACAGATTTCAACAAGGTGTATTTATTGCTAGAATCTATAATTGACATAAGTACTCCATCCATCTTCCAAATACTTTACTTGGATACTGCAAGAGGAGGGCCTGGAGTGTATCCCAAACAGCAAAGGGCACAAAGCGGGGGTACACCATGCTGGTCTCTCAGAGGGTACACACACAAACACAATCATACATTATAGGGAATTTGGAGATGCTGATTAGACTAACTGCATGTCTTAGATTGCAATAGGAAAATAGAAAATGAAACTGTAGCTCTCAGTTATACAATGAAACATAGGGTATTAACATAAATACTATGTAGGGCATGTCAATTGTGATCCTGAAGTAAACACATTCTAGAGACTCAGATCATTATCACCATCTACTGGACAGAGGAAATATTTATTATAAGGCTAACACTGAATATTATATACATGCAGACAATGAGTGAAACAAACAACCAAATACAGCCATTTCCACTCTATCAGTCTGTGGAGAGCCTGAATATGGATTGAAAATAGCATTAAGTATATAGAAGTAACTTAGTAGTAATTGCAGATGAGTTGAGAGGCTTGTTCCCTGACTGGTGAATATTGACACTCCTACCATTTCACCTGTATTAAACATCAAAAGTCCAGTTGATTTAATAGTTCCAGTTTTGTTTACTAACTTACACTTGATATTTGCTGTTTTAATTACTTTAAAAAGACAATGAGGAATACCCAAAACTTGTCTATGATATTAATTTATTAATCACACATTGAAACAGCTAATTTATTGATATTCATTTTTGCTGTTTCCCTAATTAAACAATGGGTTTCACAGGAAAGCATAACTGGAGAATTATAAAGCACTGTGAGTTTTTGCAATTTAATAAAACATAAAAGGTTGTTGGCTTTTCATTTGTTGTTTTTTGTCTTTCTAATTTTATGTGAACAGGGAGTCCTCTGGTTATAACGTCTTGGCATATGACGTTTCAAGTTTACGATGCTCACTCCCATAAAAACTTTTAAAAATTTAGACGTGAGTGTTTCGGCTTATGAGGGAGTTGGCGTCCCCCAGTTCACTTACCTATGCCATTTTGGACTGTTCAAAGCACAAGTGTTCCATTTGTGAAAAGGAAAGCCATCACGATGGAAGTGAAATTAGGCATCGTAAAGAGATAGGAAAAAGGGTGTCTTTGGACTTACACCAAAATTGGGGTTACGTCACTGTCGTAGGAATGGAACTGTGTCGTAACCTGAGGACCCCCTGTATATCGTTTGGAGTGCTAAAGGTGATTTGCAGGTGATGACAACATTTTGGCTTCACTTAACTGTGACTTTCAGTGCACATTCAAATAATTCCCTGTTGACTGTGCAGGGGATATATCAAGAATCAACACCTCAGAATCATAGTCCATTGTTTTCTGCCAGAGATGAGTAGAAAGCTATCTGTAGATAAGAGGTAACTTCTTGTCCATGAGTCCTGTTAATTAACCGGAAACTGAGGCTAAACTAGGAACAGGGTCACCACAACTGGAGTGAAGACTGGAAAAATGTTCCCTGGTCTAATGAATCTCCATTTTAGGGTAAGATTTTGATAAACAAAATCCACGGACCCAACCGGCCTTGTGTCAGCATTTCAGGCTGGAGTTGGTAATGTGATGATGGAAAATGCCAGTTGAGCATTGTTTAAATGCCACAGCCTATCTGATAATTATTGCTGAACAAATGCATCCCTTTATAGCCACAATTCACCCACAATATATCTTCTAAATGGCTACTCCCAGCTGGATAATGTGCCATATCACAAAGCACGTCATCCATTAACATAACAATAGTCAATGTATTTCAATGATCTCACCAGTCACCATGAATCCATTATAGCACCTTTGGTGGAAGAGGAGATTCACATCATAAATGTGCAGCTCACAATCTGCTGAAATCATGTCGACATTGATCAGAATTTCTAAGGAATGTTCCCAAAAACTTGTGGAGTCTGTGCTACAATGAAGCACAGGCTGTTCTGAGAGTAAAGGATTGTCTTACCCACTGTATGGCAGAGTAGTGGCTCTGAGGCTAGGGATTGAAGGCAGCAAACTGAAGGTTGCTGGTTTGAATCCTGTGAATGCCAACTGTGATTTTACTCTGTTGGGCCCTTGAGCAAGGCCTTTAAACAGCAATTGCTTCATCTTGGGTATGACGTTCACATCCAGCCATGCAAGCAGGTCCTCCAACTTTCATGTAAGATTTGGGGGTTGGTGGCAGGATTGGCACTCCAGCCACTGGAAAAAACTTCATACTCTTCCATTTAAACTAGTGTGGTGCTGAGGTATCACCCGCTGCACTTGGGTTCACATTCTTGAGGTGGTCTGTTGTGTGGTGTGCGCAGCAACACTCTGTATCAGTGCGTGCTCCTTACCTTACCCAGTATTGAGGGGCAGTACTGTATGTGGCCCTGTGCTTGTGATTAGAAGTTCAGCAGTTTGAATCCCATGACCAGCAGAGTATCACAGCTGGGCACTAGAGGAAGACTTTTTGTTTTATATAATGCACACTGAATACTGATGTGTAATTTCACATAAAAAACAGTACAGAAAATAATATGTAAAAATCAGCTACTATGTTCTGAACTTGAGAGCAAAACAATCATAGTATTGCATAAGGATATGGTGCAGGCTCATGATAATTGTAAGGATGAATGGCAGAAATCATAATCTTATCTGGCCTGTTAAAATTGATACGGGCAAATAAAAGACAAAAGAAATCTGTGAATGAGCGGTGTGTCATGGATAGGCATCAATGGATATGGGATTTGTGTATCAGGGAGAGGGTCACATTTACTGGGGGAAAATAAAATTTTTAAACAATATCTGAGAACAATGAACAAGTGAAGTCAATGTGAGCAGCTCTCACGAAGCAATGGAGCATGCATAAGAACTAGGATTGTGCATCTCCAGTGTCATTTGTCACTGAGGTGATGAGATAAACATCTCGTAGCATTGCCTACAATACAGTACATCATAGAAACATCATACACTATATGGACAAAAGTTGTGGTACACCTCCCTTAATCATTGAATTCTAGTGTTTTATTCAGATCCATTGACACAGGTGTATAAATTCAAGCACCTAGTCAGCTTTATAAACATTTGTGAAAGAATTGGTCATTCTGTCACAATATGCAGGGCATGGACCAGGGAAGCAGGAAAAGAAGATGAGGACTTGGGTAAAAAGGGTTTTTAATGGGCACATGGAGAGGCATATGAAACACAGCGTCGAAACGATACAATGACAGAACTAGGAAAACATACTCTGACGTAGACTTAAATACACAGAACTAAAGAGAACAACTCGAAACAGCTGATGACATTGGAATTCCACAGGAGGTTAACGAGGGGGGCGATGCACACAGGAGGATCGGACATGCGGGGTTTGACAGAACCCCCCCACCCCATTAAGGCGCACACACCGGGCGCGTCTCAGGGGAGCAAAGGACGAGACCAGAGACACGACCGGGGACTCCACAGGACCTGGGAAGACAAAAACAAGGACATCAACAGGGCACAGGGAACAAGACTGACACAAAACAGGTACAAGGACAACAACCCGGACAATTGACAAACCACGGGGAACACAGGCAAACACAGGGGTACCAAAAAAGGAGACACAGGGGAACACCAACTGGAGGAACAAAGGGACCAGGAGTAAACAGGCGAAACAGAGGGACAAGGAGAAAACACTGGGTCACAAAACCAGGGGACAAAGGAGCAAAGGGCGGGGGGAAACAGGGAGCTGGAGAGAACCCCCGCTGGCAAGGGGTGGGAGGCGCAGGGGCAGCAGACAACCACGACGCCTGAGCAGGAGGCACCATCGGCTAGCATGAGGGAGAAACCAGAGGGAACGTCGGAGGGGGCGAGGAGGAAGGCGGAGGGACCAACGCAGCGGGTGAGGAGGAAGGTGAAGGGGACATCGGCGGAGGGGAGGAGGGAGCAGAAGCCACAGCAGGCGAAGGCGTAGCCACAGCCAGCCAAGGCGCATGCGAACGGCAAGTCAGAGCTGAGGGACCCGCAGGGAGCTGACTAGGCGTCAGAGGTGGGACTGCAGCCGGCCAACGAGGAACCGCAGGCAGAACTGAAGGCAATCCTCGAGCTGAAGCCCGAAGGACCACAAGCGACCGCCGAGCTTAAGCCAGATGACCCACAAGCGACCGCCGAGTCAAAGCCGAAGGCGAGCCAGAGGGTCAGGAACCACGGGGGGCGGCGGAGCAGGAGCCACCAGGTCAGGAGCCACGGGGGGTGGAGCAGGAGCCGGAGGATCAGGAACCACGGGGGGGCGGCGCAGCAGGAACCGCTGGCACAGGGATCTCAGGGGGCAACAGAGCAGGAACAGTGGGCACAGGGATCTCAGGGGGCAGTGGAGCAGGAACCGCCAGCACAGGAACCTCGGGGCGCCAGCGGAACAGGAACCGCCGGCACAGGAACCTTGGGGCACCGGCCGAGCAGGAACTGTTTCAGGAACTTGGGGACCCACGGGTTCGAGTCCTCAGTAGATTTGGCCCCTTTAAGGGCCAAATGCTTCCCCAGAAAGGGGCGAGCTGCCAACGTGGGCAACAAAGTGGCGGGCAGGCGATCGGGGCAGGCGGCTGCCGGCGCGAACACTGCCAGGTTCAGAATCAGGAAGGGGTCCTCCTGACACCCAGCAGGGGAAGCAGCGGAGAGCGAGACAGCCCCTAGGAAGATCCCCTGCACGCCTTCCTGCCTTTGGTTTCTCCGCTTCTTTTTCTTCCGGCCCGCTGCTGCTGGTGGTACCTCAGGTAGTTCAGACAGCTGACCACACGGCCAGCCACAGTCTGTGGCTACTTACCTCTACTTTGCTTCTCAGCCGCCGCAAGTTTCCATGCACCTCGGCTGCGAGGTGCGTGTTTTCGGACTGGGATACCTCTTCGAGCGTATCCCGCATCCGGACAGCGATGGCTCGCAGCACGGGATCGCCCCTTACCTCAGGAGTTCTGTCATTCTGTCACAACATGCAGGGCACGGACCAGGGAAGCAAGAGGGGATGAGGACTTAGGTAAAAAGGGTCTTTAATGGGTACACGGAGAGGCATACGAAACACAGCATCGAAACAATACAATTACAGAACTAGGGAAACATACTCTGACATGGACTTAAATACACAGAACTAATGAAAACAACTCGAAAC
The DNA here is from genome assembly GCF_048594095.1 of Paramormyrops kingsleyae. Lineage (NCBI taxonomy): Eukaryota > Metazoa > Chordata > Actinopteri > Osteoglossiformes > Mormyridae > Paramormyrops > Paramormyrops kingsleyae. Next base: position 13,376,895 of record NC_132812.1, read on the forward strand.
AGCTGATGACATGGGGATTACACAAGAGGTTAATGAGGGGGCGTGGCACATAGGAGGATCAGATGAGCGGGGTGTGACAATTCTGAAGAACTCATTTAATTAATCCATTTTAAAGTTAATTAAGTCAGGTCTTAGTGTGCTGAGGCGCATAGTGTGTAAACGCTCTGTTGACTAAATAACTGCAGAGCTCCAAGCTTCTTCTGGCATTAACCCCAGCACAAATTGTCCACGGGGAGCCTCATAGAATGGACTTCCATGGCTGAGCAGCTCTATTGCAGCCTCACATCACCAAGCGCAATGCCAAGCATCAGATGCAGTGGTGTAAAGCACATCGCCACTAGACTGGAACACTAGAAACATGTTCTGTGGAGTGACAAATCACACTTCTCTGTCTGGCAGTCTGATGGACGAGTCTGAGTTTGGTGGATGCCAGGAGAATGTTACCTGCCTGACTGCATTGTGCCAACTGTAAAGATGGGTGGAGGAAGGATAATGGTATGGGGTTGTTTTTCAGGGGTTGGGTTAGAACCCTTAGTTCCAGTGAAGGGAATTCTTAATGCTTCAACATACCATGACATTTTGGACAATTACATGCTTCCAACTTTGTGGGAACAGTTTGAGGAAGGCAGCTTTGAAGAACCGAAACAGCTGGATAACTGTATTCACAATGAAACGATCTGGGGTAAGTTCTTTGATTTTGAATGTTTTAACCCATGTATGAAGAATCCCCTCCCTGGTCTGATGAGTCACGCTTTGTTACACCATGTGGATGGCCATGAGCACATGTGTTATTTACTTGGGGAAAAGATGACATCAGGATGCATTATGGGTGGAAGGCAAGCCAGCAGGAGCTGGGCAATTCTCTGGGCAATGTTCTTCCCAAGGGAAACCTTGGGTCCTGGCATTCACTTGAATGATACTTTGAAACATATCATCTACATAAACATTTTTGCACACCCCTTCTTGGCAATGGCATTCCCCGATGGCAGTGGTTTCTCTCAGCATAATTAAAGCATTCTGCCACAGTGGAAAAACTGTAAAAAAAAAAAACTGGTTTGAGGAACATGAAAAAGGTTCAAGGTGTTCATTTGGCCTCCAAATTCCCCAGATCTCAATGCGATCAAACATTTGTTGGATGGGCTAGACAAACAAGTCTGATCTATGGAGGCACCACCTTGCAGCTTACAGGACTTAAATGATCTGTTGTCATAGAGATACCCCATGCACTCTAGTATAAGAGTACAGTGCCCATGTGTGTTGTCCATTCTATTTTAATTTGCATCATTGCTAGCAGGGTGGAGGTTACATTTGGTATAGCATGAATAATTGTATAACTTGTATAATTGTTTAACTTTGTATTACTGGCTGCATTTTGAACATTCATTTATTGTTTGGTTAAGTGCAGTACATGGTTTACCTCCATGGTGTGTCTTGTATTGGATGGCCAAACAGAAAGGGGGAAGTTTCCAATTTGCTATGTGGAAGAGGAAGCAGGGGTTGTACCTGGAAGCTGCCATGGAATGGGGTTGTGGTTTGTTGGACAAAAAGCTGTACTGGAGGGGCTCGGTGATTATTGCTGCTTTCATTTTAGTGGGATATTGAAAGGAATATGTTGTCAATAGGTATGGTATCATTTCTTCATTGAAATATGAAATGAAAGTGTTGACTGATTTTAATCTTGGTGCGATTGTCCTTGGAGGAGGGGCTATAATTATATAACTGGGAGTTGCCAACTGCACTGCTGGATTGTTTTACTATTCTGTTGAAGGAAAATTTATAAGGAAGACCAGGTGAATATTCTGTGTGGGAGTACTATTGTGCTGCTGGGCAGAACCATTACATCGGCTGCTAATGTCTTGTTGCCACATATCGCAGGATACCTTCAGAAGTCTTGAGGGGTCCAAGCCTCCACAGATCAGAGCTGTTTTGGCAGCACAAGGGGGACCCACAAAATATCAGGCAGGTGGTTTTAATGTTATGGCTGATCACTGTATGTTCAATCAGAATAATATTTAATAGACAAAAACACAAACATTTTCTGAGGTGCTGAAATCATGCTTTATTAAATCAACAGTTAATACGTCTCATGGAGGTTGCATATATACTGTAGGTATTGCTACATAAGGAAATTCAATAAAATCAAAGTGCAGGGCTAACATGTAATGCATTTGTTTTCATTTGGTACAGCAGGTGATGTTGCTGCGGCACACTTCCTTGGTGAATGCCCTGATTAATGACGAGGTGAAATTCTAAAGCTAACACACAGACACACAGAAACACAAGCATACACACAGACACACACAATGCACCCAAGCAAACCTCCTAGAGCTGGCTCTCCTTCTGCAAAGAAGTCCTTGAAGTACTTTTACAGATAATGGCCAGGTGATGTTGTTTTCAAAAGTCTATTCAAGGAGTCCTTTGCCAGAAACAGAGCACATTAAAAATGGCTCAGAAAGTGCAGGCCGCTCGCACTTTGAGCATGTCATAAGAAATGGTGGTATGACACAGTCAGTCTGAACACAAGGCCCAGTTGTGCAGCTTACATGAGGGTAAAATGCAAACAGCACTCAGGGTCTTATGCACATGTAACAATTCATATGAGCATGGTAATGTTATTGCACGTATGGTTATACAGTGCACGACATTGTCTCTCAAATCTAGCAAAAACTTCAACAGGGAGCCTCTCCACCTGTTGAGGCAATCTTAAGACATCAACTTATTGTTGAGGCACATAGTTTAGTTTCAGGTTTTTCAGGGTATTCGTTTCATTCAAAACTTTCTCCTGATAAACATTTAGTTCTATTTGTTTCAGTTAATGTCATAAATAACATTTCATACATATTCCATAACCGGTAAATTCGGCTATTTACATTATATACACGTCACAGAAAAATGGTTTAAAAATCCTAGTGATAATAATCCAATATGGCAAATTTTATAACAACTGTAGACTTTAGTCTAGTGTGGCATAAATTAATGTCAAGTTTGGTAAAAAAAAAAATAATAAAAATCCTATTTACAAGAACAGTTAGCAATGCCTTTATCAAGTAAAGAGTAATTTTCTCACTTAATATCATTTTATTTTTTACAGTGAGCGAATCCTAATGTTTACTGTTGCACTGTCAGATCCAAGCTCATTGGATAGTTTAAGGGTGTAAGATCCAGCATCATTTTCTTTCACACTAGTGATGATGAGGGTGGTGAGATCCTCAGTGGTCTCAATATGGAACCTGTCACTTTCCTCTGTAAAGGGCAGGGTCCGTCCCAAATGAGTCCATTCAATATCAGGCACAGGATCTCCAGAGAAAGCACAAGCTACAGTAAGTACCTTTCCTCTCTCAATGCTGATGTCTTCAGGAAGAGCTTCAATTTTTGGTGGTGACCCTATTGTGAAAAAAGACTTCCATTTAACAGTGCCCAGTATTGTAGACCATTTTGATGTCAAAACAAAATAAATTAAATCCCTGTAATACTGAAACGCTTCCCACTCTCACCTTGAAGCCTCTGTGTAATGGCTCTTTTAGAGGATCCCTCTATATGTGAATGACTTGACATTTTCATCATACTGCTGGAGCTCATTGCTACCATTGATTCAGACGTCAAGGAGGACATGCTAGTTGCAGACATGCTTTCAAATTTAGCTTCAGCCATGCTGGAGCTCCTGAAGGAGGCCTCCTGCATAGAGGCAGCCATATGGATTGCCTTGGCAGAGAAACTTTCGTGCACACTGGAAGCTGTAGCACTTTTCTCCATGACTATCTTTTTTGTGGGTTCTTCAACCAGAGCTGTGAGAATATAGCATATTAAAGGAACATAAGAGACCAGTTTTAGATGGAGAATAAATCCATCTGAAAATGTTCCCCTCAATGTTTCCTTCAGAATATAAATACAAAAAATGTAACTCTAAGTGTTATTTTACAATACATTCAGTGGCTAATTTATTAGATACACCTGCCTGTTAATCCAATTGACCTGCTCCATCAAACAATAAATCGTATGTACCTCTATATAAAATATACGGAAAGGTAAAAGACATTCAGGTACCCTTTGACTAAGCATTAGTAGAAGCAATTTTGACCATGGTAGTTCCAGCATCTCAGAAACAGCTATCCTGCTGGAATTTTCACATATTACAGTATCTAAAGGTTATTGTGATTGGTGTGAAAGGTTTTGGAGGCAAAGTGGGTTTTACCCAGTACTAGCTAGGTATACCAAATAAAGTGGCCACTGAGTATAGACTTTTATACTGAACATATAATCATGTCATACTTTGTACTGCACTCTTGTCATGCACAACTGAAAAAATCTATGTTTTACAACATGTGTAAAACATAATACCTGAATTTCCATGCTCCAAGCACTTTATATATACACTGTCAAATAGCATTGGTAACTTTAATCATAACATACATAATAGCAGCTATGTTCCTTATCATTCACTGTATGATGATGCATCTGGTGCAACCTTACGCTAGGTCACTGATGGACATGTTCTGAAAATGTACTTCACTGCTTATATTTATAAAAGTATGGCACATGCATAACCACCAGAGGAAAAAACGAAAAGTGACAATTCTTTTTGAGTGGTTAGAATGTACGTAAGTTATAAATATAACATTTTGCATTTATTTATTCATTGCCCCTTAATATATTATACAGAATAAATGTTAACACCAATATAGCAATGTATCTATAAACATCACTAAAATGAATATACACTATAAGCAATAAAAAAAACATATATACACAAAAACTGCAATTAACAAATATGAAAAGTACAGTGGTACCTCAAAACTTAAATTTAATCCGTTCATAACTCCAGATCGAATCCTAAAAAGTTCGAGTTCTGATCGAATTTTCCCCATAAGAAATAATGGAAAACCAATTAATTGGTTTCCGGGCCAAAAAAATTACACCTAAATATGTTTTTTTTAGCATTTAAACACAAAATGAACCGGATAAAACAAGAAGAGCATATACTGTGCTAAACACATCTAAGCACATTTATCAAAACAGTAATTTGAAAAGTAAGAAAATAAATGTATCCAAACAATGTGTAAAGTAAAAAAAAGAACAATGTGTCCTGCCCCGATCATCCGCTCCTTCTGTGTGCCATGCCCCCTCGTTAACCCCGTGCGGAATCCCCGTGTGATCAGCTGTTTCTGGTTGTTTTCATTAGCCCTCTGTATTTCGTCCGCGTTTCAGTTTGTTTACCCTTGTCCGGTCATTGTATTGTCCGTCTGCGTTTTGCCTGCCTTACCTGTAATTAAACCCAGTATTCCCCGATACCCTGACGTCTGCGCCTTTGTCTCCATTCCGTTCCCACTCGGCACGACAATATTATTATAATTAAATGTATTAATGGTTTATTATTAATATTAAAATAATGAATAAGAAATCTTTATTTTTAAATGTATTTTATTATATAATAATTACTGTTCCTGTCTATCATTGTCTAAATGTATCGTTGTCTAAATATATGTATTCAGCTAGTGTAAACATGCAAGATGCTCTCACAGTGAATGCGAGGCTGAGACTGAAGCGTTACCCTTTGTTTCCACTGAGAGAATTGCCGCGTGACTCATTTCCCCGCACTTACAAGTTCGGCGTTCACGGTTTGACTTCTGAGATTCAGATCGAGCTCTAGGTTATTTTTTTTCGAACTTTTAAGAAATTCAAGTTCTAATGAGTTCGAGAACTGAGGTACCACTGTATGTATAAAATAATCAGTAACAAGCAAACATTATCACTACTGTCTAGTCAAAGATAAAAGATATGTATTGCACCTTATATAAGTATTTGTATATATTATATTAGAAGTATTTCAAAAAGTATTCAGTATATTATACTGTAAGTGTGAACTAAACATTGATTCTTGTTAGGAAGTTATGCTTGCATTAGTAATTCCCAGTCCAATCCTAATGACAATAGAAGTTCCAAGTTTAAGAGAATAAAACTTCTAGAAAAAATAGGAACATAAAATCTTACCAAGGACATTTAGAGATGCAGTAGTAGAGCACTGTCCATACATATTTGTTGCTTTTACTGTGTACTTCCCACTGTCTGAAATTGAAGCTTCTGTAATCTCTAATGTGTATACATTTTTAGAACGGCTCAGTTTCAGGTGAGATGATAAAGATACCTGAAAGACAATAGCAGTTAAGTATTTGTTAATATTTGTAGTTCTTGTGTTTAGAACTATAAGGAAATAACAATAATAATAATTTCTTACCAGAACATTGTTCTTTAGCCACTCAATTTCAGGGCTAGGATCTCCTGTGATTTCACATGTAAAAATCACGTTCTGCCCTTCATTGACATTCTGGGACTTTGGCTGTACTAAGAATGATGGAGCGTTTGAACGTTTTGATGTGATAGTTGTATCAAACTGACACTTAACAATCCCATGTTCAGTTGTAGCTTCACATGTGATGATTCCTTCCTCGTGCTGGCTGATCATCTTGATGGTCAAAGTATGGTCATTCCCAGAGACACCATATCTATAATCTGCTGAATTTGCCAGTTCTTTTCCATTTAGTATCCATCTCACATTTGATGCTTCAGGAATATTTGCTTTCAGAGTAACAGACTGACCCTCAGACAAAGACAACTTAGTATGTGACGCTTTTACTTCTGAGTAAGCCTGAACTTCTTCATAAAAAATTTCCTTTTTCACAACTTGTTCTGTCACCTCTGTTTTTGTATGAGAAGTTAAGACCGCCTCTTTCTGAATTGCCTTTGTCGCTGAGATGCCCATTTCATGTTTATGCTGTGTTTCAATAAAAGTTGTGACTTTTGAGTAAATTGTTTGAAACACTTGACCAACAAACGAAAATGATGTTCTGGAGACTTCTCCTTCAGCAATGACTTCGCATGCATATTCTCCTTGATCTCTTTCAGTAATATTATGGATGCTGAGAGTGCATGTGCCATCAGTGGAAGTATGGAAATCATAGTGAGTACCTCGTGTCAGTCTTTTCCCATCCTTGTACCATATAGCTTCACTTATGCTGCTTTCAGCTACACAAACCATCTTTACTTTGTCCTCAGCAGCTTCTGCTTTAAGTTGATGGAGAATCTTTGGTGGTTTCACCTTTTGAAAAGACTTGAGAGCTTGTGGGGATTTAACTCTATGAGGTTCAGGTGATATAACCCTCTTGGGAGATTTAATTGGTTCAGGTGACTTGATACGAGGTTCTGGAGACTTAGGAGGTATGAATACTGGAGATTTCACTCTAGGCTCTGGTGACTTTACTGTTGGTGGTGATTTTATTGGTTCAGGTGTCTTAATAAAAGGTTCTGGGGATTTAACACCCACTGATTCTGCCAATTTAACTCTGGGCTCTGGTGACTTTACTTTGGGAGGTGATTTTATTGGTTCTGGTGACTTAATCTGACGTTCTGGGGATTTGGCACGTGTGGGTTCTGGAGATTTCACCGTAGGCTCTGGTGATTTCACCTTTGGTAATGGAGCTACTGTCTTTTCTTTTGGTGCTGCCCTGCGAATTGTTAGGCTGAACTGTGCCTCCTGTTTACCATCAGAGTTCTGTACAACCACTGTGTAACTGCCTTCATCAGATAATTCAACTGAAGAAATCTCAAAAGTAGACTTGTACTGTGTTGTAACAACATGCTGACGATAAGATGAGACAATTGTTCTTCCTTCACGCATCCAGGTAACAGTAGGTGCTGGTTGCCCATCAATATCACATGCAAATCTAGCAGTTTCTCCTTCTGTTACTGTCAAAGACTGTGGTTTTGTAAGTATTCTGGCTGGTACAGTATCCTTCACTTTCTTGTGAAGACTTACTTCTTCCACTTTTGTGGCTTCCACCATTTTGACTTTCTTTTCAGATTTTTCATATTCAACAGTTTCATGTGTTTCAGTCAGTTTTGCTGTCATTTCTTTCACTGCCATGTGAGTTTCAGAAGAGGAAACTGCCTTGATAGAAGATATATGATAATAATCAGTCTTGGTAATATCGGGAACAAAAGGTGTTGGTGGTTCTTCATCTTTGCGACGGGAAGAATATGTAGAATATTCTCCACCTGAAACATCTAAAGTGCCATAATCTGAGGCCTCTCCCTTGTAGTTTGTGCAAACAACACGATAGGTGCCACTGTCATCTGCTTGGCAGTCGCACACCTGGAGAGACAAAACTCCACTCATGTTGGTAAAATGGTATTTGCTGCTCTCTTGAATCTGCTCTCCATTGTGGAACCATCTGATTTCAGCTTCTGGCTTAGCCTGAACATTCAAAGTAAATTTGGTATTCTGTCCACATGGTACCCGATGAGACCGCATTCTCACAGTTATTCGTGGGGCATGGTCAAGGCTGAATGGTTGCTGAGTCACTACTTCATACTTTCTTTCAGATTTCAGAGCTGCCTTTCTTGCTTCATATCTAGACATGATATCAAATCTTGCGGATCTCTCAAATCTGGATGATGATCGTGATGATCTTTCAGTGGAAACTGGACTTGGGGAGCGAGGACGAGTTCTTTCAGGAGTAGGTGATCTCCTTTCTAAAACTTCACCCTCTGCTTCAGCTGCAGGGCGAACTCGTGGTGGTCTTATAAGTTCAGATACAGGGCGCATGAGTTCAATGTATGTAGGAGACAAAGACCTCCTCCTTCTGAGGACCTGTGAAATGGATGGAGGTGTAGTACGAATTTTTTCAGTTTCTTTCAATGTATCCTTTGTTACTGAAGAAACACGTGCTTCTCTCTCAATTCTCTTCTGTTTGTACTGAAGGTATTGTTGATCCTCTTCTTCTTTTTCTTCCCTTACATATATCATTTTTCTAGGTGAAGGATGCCGTAGTGTAGATAATTCAAAACTTACAGGACTACGACTAGGTGGTGAAGCAGAGAAGCCAAGCTCCAGTTCATCCTCAAGTTGAAGTGTTTCTTCTTCAATTCTCTTCCTTGACAAGTAATCCTCAACAGGGAGGAGAAGCTCTTCATCAGAGAGGTCACCAAGGGATCTTCTTCTAAGTCTGTAAGAAGCTTCAGATTCAGGTGATGGTGTACGATACCTAGATGGCCTTACTGTTTCCAAGTCATCTTGTGAAATTATTGGAATACGCCATCTGGGCTTGTATTGATCAGTCATTCTTGGAAGTGGAACAACATAAAATTGCTCCCACCGGGAGAGACGAATGCGTTTTTGTCGCTTATGAACATATTTCTCCATTCGCTCTGGGATTTCATACTGGTCACGGAGTTTTTTGTACCATTTCATATCAGACAGAGGTACAAAGTGTTTGATTCGCATATCTTCATCAAGGGCAGCTGGAGCATGAACACGGCATTCTGGAATTTCATATGGCATACGGATTCTTATTTCTTCCATTTTAATTTTCTTTTCTTCTTCAATTTCAAATTCACCTTGCACATTCTTCGTGCTAACTGCTGGTTTATACAGACTCGCTGCTTCTTTCAGTGCCTCTTGTGCCACAGGGTTTAATGCAGTTGCTTCAGTACTTGACAGGAACTGAGCAAGTTTCAAAGTTTTGCCAATTTGGCTCTGAACATATTTTTCTTTCTCTTCCTCATTCTTGTACTCTCTCTTTGTATAAGTCAGACGGTCTACTTTCAGTGTAGCTTGGCAACTTACAGAACCAGCTGAATTTGTAGCAGTGACTCTGTAGGTACCAGAATCTTCAGGAAGAGTTTCTCTGATATGCAGAACATAACATTCCAGGTCTTCTCGAACAACTTCTATCTTTGCACCCATAGCTAATGGTAAATTATCTTTCTCCCATTTCAAAGTAGGCATTGGGGTTCCAGACACTCTGAGTTCAAAGTGAATGCTCTGGCCTTCAATGCACTCAACATTTGCTAGCAAGCGTTTGAACAGTGGTTTCATTGTATCTGTGGTAACTGGGTGAGGTATAACAGTTAGACGTGCCTTGCAACTGTCATCACCAAATTTGTTTTGGGCCACAACAGTATATTCAGCATCATCCTCAGGCTTTAGATTGTGAATCAGAAGTTGATAGAGACCCTTGTCACTTGTAAAGGTGTACTTCCTGTCATCTTCTCCTGGTATGATCTTTTGTTCAGATTTCAACCATGTAACCTGGGGCTCTGGATGCACTGTTATAGTTACTCCAAAGCGCACATCCTCACCAATGTAAGCAGTACGGTTGTACAGAGGTAAGGTAAATTCAGGTGGTCTCTGAATGAGTCGAGTCGTGTCAATTCTGCGTTTCACTTTTTTCATAGTACGCCCAATGAAGTACTCACGGCATGATCTCACACCTTCTACAAAGAGCTCTGCATAGGCATTGTCTTCGCCTAACTCATTCACAACTTTACACCTGTAGGTGCCATCATCTGTGCTAATGATGTCTTTGACATAAATGGTAGCAACTCCTTTTGCGTAGCTGATTTCATACTTGTGACTTGCCTCTAGTTGTTTAGTTCCAAAGTACCAGGTTACTTCTGTGCTGCTGGTATAATTCTGAATATGGCAGGTAAATTTAACATGTCCCCCTTCTTCAGCAACACCATGTATGATTTGACCAGCTTTCAGACCTTGTTCAGGTTGTGCTATCTTTACTTTTCCAATGGAAACACCTCGCTGACTTCTGATAGCACCACCTTGAGCAATTCGAGCTGCAGAAACAACAAAGTTTGAATCCTTCTTCACCAAAGTCTGGTAGTACCTTCTGTGTCTCAAAGTCTTTATTATTTTATTGCTGAGTTGCTCTGTTTTCATTTTCAACCAAGGATGTTCCAAGGCTTCAGCTGCAGTCATGCGATGTTTGCATTCTTTAATTAGCAGTCGATCCACAAAGTCCATTGCTTCAATACTGGTCTCCTTAAAAGCTTCTTCTTCAAAAGTATACTCAACATTACAGATTTTCTCAATCATTTTCTGAGTAGTTTCAGATGCAAATGGATTAAGTCCACTGAGAAGCATATAGGCTAAAACACCAACTGACCACATGTCAGTTATAGTGCTAACCATGTCATGTTGGTGAACTTCAGGGGCATAATACTCAGGGGAAGTAAACTGAATTCTGACGTTCTCTCCAGGTATCAGGAGTCTGGCCTGGCCCATCTCAGTAATTTTTATGTTGCTACTTTTTCGTGTTGTGTATATTATGTTATCAGGTTTAATGTCAAAATGTGCATAGTTCTGACTATGCAAGAACTGAAGAGCTTCACAAACTTGCCTGATATAAATGACGATTTCTCGTTCAGTGAGGTCAAAGTTAGCTGTTCCAAGACGTTCAAATATGTCCACACCAGAAATAAACTCATATATGATGACTAATTCTTGAAGACTCTCAAAAGACTCATGAAGATACAAGAAGTTTTTGTGTCGAGCCACATTTAGTGCTTCAATTTCTTTTCTCACAAGTTCTTGATCTGTGCCTTTTGCTTTGACAAATTTAGCCATAAATGTCATTTTGGAACTGATTTCAATGCAACGATGAGCAATTCCAAATTGTCCACGACCAAGTTCCTCAGCAATCGTGTACATAGTAGAAAGAGCTTTTATGCTTGAAATTTGTGCCTCCTCCTTTTTGATTTCTCTGGTTTCATCAACTTCTTCATCATAGTTTCGAATTATTGACTTATCCTCCTTAGTTACCACAGGAGCAGTTGGTTCAGATGGCTTGCTCTGCCCAAATTGATTTTCGGCAATCACACGGAACTGGTATGCTGTCTTGCCAAACACATTAATGACTGTGTAATGAGTTTCTTGGGTTTGAGCAACACGGATCCAACGATCTCCGGTGCTGGGACACTTTTCTAGAATATAGCTGGTAATTTGGCTTCCACCATCACTGGCTGGGGCAGACCATGTTAGAGTGACAGAATCCCTGGATATGTTACTCACAGTTATTCCCTTTGGCGGATCAGGTACATCTGCAACATCAAGTTCAACAGTCTGTTGATCAGCACCAAACCTGTTTTTCGCAGAAATAATATAATAACCAGCATCTTTTCTTTGGACTCCATTGGGGAAAACAAGTGATGTAAATGATCTTGTAATAATCACTTGATGGTATTTTGTGTTATCAATGACCTCCTGTCCTTTCTGCCATGTTATGGCAGGTTCGGGTTTGCCACTGAATGGAATCTTGATGGTAACCACATCTCCCCGAAGGGCGTGGACAGCACCCATGCCTTGAAGATGTTTTGGCAGGTGAATCTTGGCAGGAACTTAATACAAAAAAAAGCAATTGTTAGTGTAATGACAGTGGGATTAAAATTTTTGATACTGGAATTATAAAACTTACAGTTTAATATCTAAAATTAAAATTTCTAGAAATGTTAAAATATATATCCAATAAATCCTAACTCACCTTCAACCTCCAGTGTGACAGTAGTTGAAATAGATCCTCCTTGATTTGTAGCTCTGATCTGATAGACAGTGGCATCTTCCTCATCAGCAGCAGAGATTACCAGTTGGTAGTAGCCACCTTTGAATTCTTGTATTTTAATTTTCTTTCCATCTGGTAGTATTTCTTTTCCACGTTTGTACCACTTAACAACAGGCTTTGGATGTCCAGTAACCTTGCATACAAATGTTGCGTTACTTTTATACTTGACACTCAAGTCTCTTAGTTCTTCTTTAAAGCCAGGAGGAGACATGGGTGTGTCTGATTTTGGAATGATAGGTGCAGATACTTCACTCCATTGACTTTCCCCTCCAATATTTTCACATTTGACACGAAATTCATATTCAAAACCTTCTATTAGGCCTTTGACTGTATAGACAGTTTCAAGAATTACATCTGTTGTTACAGCAATCCATTTGTTTTGTTTCTTCTCCCGTTTTTCAAGGTAGTAACTCTTGATCTTGGCACCTCCATCACTTGTAGGTGGTTTCCAAGATACAACACAGGAGTCTTTTGTGATTCCTGTCACAACTGGTTGTTGGGGAATTCCAGGCTTTTCTGTAGAAAACACATTTTACCAGGTTATTGATAGACCTTATGAATACAGGAACACATGTGAAAGTTCCTACCAAATAGACTGAGCTACCTACCAAATGGACTCTTAATGATGACCACAGATGGAATCTCAAGAGGATCACTTATCCCATACTGATTTTGCGCAGAAACACGGAAGTAATACCCAGCACTTTCAATAAGATTTGGAATTCGGCAAGATGTTCCTGAGATTGAAGATGAAACAAGGTGGAATTTTTCACCCTCCTTTGCTTCACGTTTTTCCACAATGTAGTTTGTAATCATAGCACCACCATCATCTGCTGGTGGTTTCCAGCTAATGATCACAGAGTTCTTCAGCAGCGCATCAACAACAACTGGTCCTTCAGGCACAGCAGGTTTATCTGTAAAAATAAGGAGAATACATTTGTTTAAAGAAATATTATGGACATAAGTTATGCATTGTTTTATTTATTTTAAACCGATCACATAAACAATTTATATTCTTAATTTCTTGAAAGTGTTACCTTGAATTTCAACACGAAGTACAGTATCAACTGTACCAAAGATGTTGCTCAACTGGACCTTATATTTTCCAGCATTGGTTTTCCGCTGCACATTTCTTACAACTAAGTGGGTATAATTCTCAGTGTTTTCAATTATGATATTCTCAGAAGCCTTCAGCGGTTTCTTGCCATAGAACCACATGATCTGCGGCACAGGACGCCCAATGTACACAACATGTAACCGCAAGCTTGTACCACATCCTGTATAATATTTCTCTTTCAATGGGAATCCAGGGTGGAACTGAGGGGCAGCATGCAAAAAGAGCTTGCCACTGGTTTCTATTTCCCCAGCATCATTAATAGCTCTGCAAGTGTAGAGACCCTCATCTTCCTGCTCATCAGTTAGAATGCTGAGTGAATGGTTACGTCCATCAGAGCTCATCTTGTATTTACGACTTTGTATGAGTTCTTTTCCAAATCTGTACCATTTGATCTCAGGAAGAGGTCTACCAAGGATCTGGCATTTCAGTGTGCCTGATTGTCCAAGTTTTGTTGTAACATCTTCCATTTCTTCTTTAAGACTTGGTGCCTCTCCAACTGTTAAAAAGCATAAGAAAAGGTAAATAAGATAGGTAAAGCTGTCATATATTTAATGGTTCTTTTTGTAATCCATAAAAGTAATACAATATAATACAACAAATTGCATACCACTCAGTTTAGTTTTGATTCCCATTGCTGTTCTGCGAGGCCTGCTAATTCCACTTTCATTTTCAGCAAGTATTCGGAACTCATACTCGGTGGCTTCCATGAGACCACCCATAGTGAACTGCCTGTCCTTTGAGCGTTCTTTGTTGCATTTCTTCCAGGCACTTTCACCAGACTGTCTGTACTCAATCCAATACCCTAGGATTTCTTTTCCACCATCACATTCTGGGCGTTGCCAGTGAATGGTGATACTGTCCTTAGTGATGGAAATGATGTCAATTTCTCCAGGCTGGCTTGGTTTGTCTTTTTTATTAAAACAAAAACACATTACATAGTCAGTTCCATATACATAACACCTAACATCGTAAGTTCTTTATTGTTAGGCAAGATTTTACTCACCAAATGGATCCTTGCATATGACTAATTCAGATGGTGGTCCTGGTTCACTCTGACCAATGTCATTTTGGGCAATGACACGGAACTGATATTCTGCATTAGGGATGAGTCCAGTAAGAGTGTACATTGTAGTTGTAATATGAGTCTTGTTGTGACGTACCCATTTTTCAGTGGACACTTCTTTTCTGTCAATATAATATCCAGTAATACGAGAACCACCATCATCCTTAGGCCTAGACCAAGATAAGGCAACGGTAGTCTTTGTGACATCCATAATTTCTGGTGGGTTGCTTGGAGGTTCTGGTGGAGCTGTTGTAGTAGAAAAATGTTTAAACAAATTAATTCAGCACGTAAATCATTCAAAAAATTTAAATGATATAACTTGAAAATATACTTACAGAGAGGTGTCTTTGGTGTGACAGACTCATCTGATTTCAGAGATCTACTAATGCCAAACTGGTTTTCAGCTGCCACCCTGAAGTGATACTCAACATTTTCTTTCAGTCCTTTGACAACTAAAGATGTGTCAAGCACTCTTGAATCTACAGTATACCATGCTGCCTTGGGAACCTCTCGCCTCTGAATAATGTAACCAAGAATATCAGAGCCACCATCATCAGAAGGTGCTCTCCAGCTCACTCTTACTGAGCGAGTCTGGATATCATCAAATTCAAGTGGACCTTCAGGTGGATCTGGTCGTCCAATAACTTTTACTTTTATATATACTGCCTTCCTGCCACATTTATTTTCCAGGATAAGGTCATAGGTGCCAGTATCATCGGTGTGAGCTTCCTTAATGACAAGCTCAGTGAGCTCTTCACTGGTGGCTATCATGGCCCTGTGAGAAATATCACGGCCTTCCTTTGTCCACTTGCATATTGGAATTGGCTTGCCCTTAATGGGAACAGACAGTCTTATGACTCCACCTTGTCTGACAATCAGACCTTCTTGGTACTTGACATCCAGCTCATAATCAGGATATTCTGAAATAAAACAAAAACACTCATTTTAGACATGACACACACTATTAATAAAGAAAAAACACAGTAAACACATATGTATGCAGTTTGTGTCTCACCAAGCATCTCTGTAACTTTAACAACTCCAGGTACTTCTACTGGTTCACCAGGTCCACCAGCATTACATGCCATAACACGGAATCTATATTCAGCTCCCTGGGGCATATGCGTCAAGGTGTATTCACAAATCTTAGTAGGTGTAGTGTTGCATTTGGTCCATTCAATCTGATCAATCTTCTGCATTTCAATCAGGTATCCTGTAATACTAGAACCACCCTCTTCTTCTGGGGGATTCCAAGCCAGAGAGACAGATGTTCTAGTGGTATCTGTAACTCTTGGATTCAGTGGTGTACTAGGTGGATCTGTTTAGGTGCATGAAAACAACAATTTAATCCATTTATCAAGGTAAATGACATTAATTCAAGAAAATTTGAAAAGAAAAAAAATCGTACCAATTGGATCCATTGCCACAACTGATTTGGAGGTAGGACTTGGCTTTCCAGAGCCTCTAGAGTTGATGGCTGTAACTCTGTACTCATATTCAAGGCCTTCAATAAGGCCCATGGATCTATATCTTGTCATTGTTACCGGATTCTTATTAATGCGCACCCATCGGTCAGATCTAACCTCTTTGCGTTCAATGATATAACCAGATACCTGGGAACCACCATCTGTCTCTGGTGGAAGCCAGGTAATAGTCATTCCATCACGAGACACGTCAAATACCTCAGGTCTACCTGGTGGCCCTGGTATAGCTGTAAAAAGGGTACATAATAAATTATTTTTCAAATGCTTTCTGTTTTACGTTAAAAACATTGTTCCATGTCAATGGCAAAATTACTTACTTTTGGCACTTTTACACTCCACAACATCTGACTGCAAAAATGATCCAATACCGAATCGATTTGTTGCAGCCACACGGAACACATATTCAGTACTTTCAGTCAGTCTAGTGAACTTGAAAGTGGGTCTGGTAACAGATTCAGACACAGGAAGCCATCCTGGACGATGAGCATCACGCTGTTCAACCACATAGCCACTGATATTAGCACCTCCATCTTTTTCTGGTGGTTCCCAGCTGACAGTGACAGATGTGGCATCAACCTCCTCGATTCTTAAAGGTCCAACTGGTATGCCAGGTTTGTCTGTTTCAAAAAGTTGAGTAACATTAACTTAAATTTTCAAAGATAATTTTTTAATACATTTCCAGTGAAATATGATACTCACCTAGAATGACAACTTTAATGATCTCAGTGGCAATTCCTGCAACATTTTTGACCTCAAGTGTGTAGTCACCTGTGTCATCAATTGTGGTTTCACGCACTGTTAGTTTGGTGTATTTTGCAGTGGTTTCAATCTTTACACGGTCAAGTTCCTTTATCTTGGCACCACCAAAGAACCATGAGCAAACTGGTGAAGGTCTGCCATATATGGGAATTTGAAGCTCAATTGGTTTACCAGCTGGTACATTGACAATCTTCTGTGGAATTCCTGCCACATCAATCTTTGGTACAACTGGAAAATAAATCAAATGTAGGGACTAAGAACAATGATTTAAAGACTAATAATTTAAATGAGATTGAATAATTTCATTACCTCTTTGTTCTTGAATAGTTACAGGTGACACAATTTCTCTAGGCTCACTGATTCCCCGGCTGTTAATGGCTCTGATTCTAAAGAGGTACTGTTCTGACTCATTTAGAGAGGTTATGGTGTGCTCCAACACAGTTGTTTTCAGTGTAGCGACAGTCATCCATCTCTCTGTTCCAAACTTGCAAGTTTCAATAGTGTAGCCAGTAAGTTTACTGCCACCATCATGAAGTGGTTTCTCCCATGCCAGCGTAATGGTAGACTTTGTTACATCCATTACTTCCAATTTCTGAGGAATCATTGGAACCTCACATACTAGCACAGCATCACTGATTTCACAAGGCTCACCAACACCATAGATATTTTCTGGCAAGACTCTGAAAAAGTACAGTGTTCCTTCAGTCAGTCCTGTGATTCTGAACAATGTCTTATTACATTTGGATGTAACTGTTTTATAAGACTTCATTGATGCTTCACGTTTCTCAATTATGTAGTTGTTGACAGGTGCTCCTCCATCAATACTGGGGACATCCCATGTAATAACAACAGATTCTTTTGTATAATCTTTAACCTTAACAGAACCTGGTGGACCAGGGGTATCTGAAACAAAAACATTTTTTAGAACCACAATTAATTTTCGGAAAACACAGTATTACTCTGTAACAAACAACTAATTCTTGAATGTAAATTCTTACCATAGATCTTCACAAGAATAGTAGCTGATTTCTTGCCCCATGGATTCTCTGCCTCAATAATGTATTTGCCAGCATCATAGCGATTTACTTTTTCAATTGTCAAAGTTGTATAACTGTCAGTTATATCAATAAATCCTCTACTCTGAAGATCTACACCAGGCTTTCTCCAAGTAATTACTGGTATAGGTCTTCCAGTCACAGCCACAAACAGGCGAAGTGATCCACCAGCTCTTACACAGACAGTCTTCTTCAAGTCATCAGCAAGTTCAAGGTCAGGTATTTCTAGAAAAAGGTATAGCAAAGCAACAAAATACAATTAAAATGGTTCCCAGTATCATTTCATATTTTACAATATTTCATATATCTTTAGTTGGAATCAGGGGTGTTGTTAGGCCTAACTTAGCTAAAATGATTTTAGCCCACCAAGTAAATTTGCATTTATTGGCTTAAGTCATGAATAGTTTTTATATTACTGTATATATAAGTTTGCCATCGAAATACTCCACCCATGTAAAGATTCAGCCCTCCTATCCATTACTCTCTATCTACACTCATGGATGGAATAATCATTTCGCGTACCAGTTCTTTCAAGAGGCTCAATTTCTGTGGATGGTTCACTGAATTCACCGGTTCCATTAAGATTAACTGCAGCGACTCTAAATCTATACTTCTTGTTGCTTGTAAGGCCAGCTGCAGTGTACTCCGTGGTCTTCAAGAGCTCTTGTTGAGCCCTATACCACTGCTCTGTTCCTTCCTCAAGCACTTCAACAATATATCCAGTTACATCAGCACCACCATCATACATTGGTCTTGTCCATACCAAACTAATGCTATGTTTGGTGGTATCTGTCACGTGAGGAACTGCTGGAGGAGCAGGAGTATCTGGAACAGCAGGTAACACAAAATTTGTCAACAGTAAGATGAAAAACAAAGAAAATCTAAATTATGTACATTTAAATAAACAAATCGTTAAAATGTAATGACAATTAAAAAAAAAAAAGATCTTACATGTTGGCTCCCTGCAGAAGGCATAGTCAGAAGCTTCACTTGGTTGACTGTTACCAGCAGCATTCACAGCCGTGACACGGAATTGATAATCACTGCCTTCCAGAAGACCAGTAATCTTAAGTCTTGTATCATATATGGTGTACTCTTTGTTAACTCTTGTCCACCTAACACTCTTCTTTTCACGTTTGTCCACAAGATAATTTTTAATTTCACTGCCACCATCACTCTCAGGCTTAAGCCATTCAATAATGGAATGTTCCTTCCCTACAGCAATGATTTGTGGTGCACCAGGAGGTGATGGAATTGCTGTAAAGTGAATGAATAAATAAAATATGTTTTACAATCGTCAAGCAATGTGACAAATAGTAAAATCTTTTGATAATGGACATTTTACTTACTGTATGCATTTCTGGCAATAATGGGTTCAGATTCAAGTGGTACACCAGGTCCATACTTATTTACACCTCTGGCACGGAAGATGTACTCATTATTCTTAATCAGTCTAGTAGCAACACAAGAAAGGGTCTTGCACTCAGCTTCCATTAATACCCAGTTAATTCTACTAGTTTCACGTCGCTCAACAATATAATGCGTTACTGGGGCCCCACCATCTTCAGGGGGTATTTTCCAAGAAACAGTGCACTTTTCCTCTGTTACTCTAGTGATTAATATCTTATCGCCACAAGGCCCAGGAGTATCTGGAGAAAAAGAAATGAAATCAAATAGTTATTAATTAAGCAAATTTGCAAAATGAACACTCTAAATACCATTGTTTTATATATACTAACCAAGCACTTTCACAAGAACAGCAGTAGTCTTGATTCCACTGGCATTTTGGACTGTTAGAATGTATTTTCCAGAGTCATTTCTGTCACAGGACTTGATGATAGCCATAGCACGAGTACTGGTGTACTGCAACGAATACTTTTCACCAAGCTCCAGTTCTTTATCTCCCTTAGCCCAAAAAACTTTCGGTTCAGGTTTGCCACCAACTGCAGCATCAAGAACAAGGTCTGCACCAGCTCTGATTGTCACAGTCTCTCCAATAAGCTTGCTGTCAAGCTCAGCCCTAGGGGGTGCTAAAAGATGGAAAGAGAGAGCAAAATTAAAAAATTGAAATGATATTAAAGAGATAAATTTGTATAATTAAGGAAAACAATCTTACTGTAATCATCCTTGCAGGTGATTGGTCCTGTTGATTCTGAGGGCATACTATGCACTCCAGCTCCATTCTTGGCAATAACACGGAACTCATACACTTCTCCCTCTCCTAGGGATGGTACTGTAAAGTAGGTCTCTGTGATAGTTGTGTAATTGCATTTCAGCCAACGACCCTCTCCCTCATCACTGTAAAGCTTGCGCTCCACAATGTACCCTACAATCCTGCTACCACCATCATTCAATGGTTCACACCATTTGAGTGAAACCGTGGATTTTGTCACATCAGTCACTTCTGGTCTAAGAGGAGGATCTAAGGACAAAAGAATTAGCAATATTAAGTATGTTCTTCAGTAAAAATTTAAAAAATCAGCACCTAAATATAATTTCAACTTACCAACAGGATTCAGAGCCAGCAATGGTCTTGATGCTTCACTGGCTTTGCTCAATCCAGCAATATTCATTGCATATACTCTGAATTGATATTCAAGTCCTTCAATGAGAGAGGACACTTTGAAGTGGCGCTCAATGCATGGAATCTTGTTCTCCCTCACCCAAAGAATGGTATTACGCTCTTTTTTCTCGATCCAATACCCAGTCACTTGGCTGCCACCATCGTGATATGGCGCTTCCCAGCAAATAGTCATAGCATTTGCAGTAACTGACAATACATCTGGTCGTGATGGTGGACTAGGTGGAACTGTAATTAGAAGCGGGCCATAGTAATCAATGTTCACGTCATTTGACTTTATGTAAACTGAAAACATTAATTATTTCAAAACAAAAACAAAAACTCACCAAATGGATGCTCAGCAACAATAGCTTGAGATTCAATTGATTTGCTCACACCAAATCTGTTCTCAGCACAGACACGGAATGTGTACTCCATGTATTTGGTAAGATGAGTAACTTTAATTGTAGTTCGTTTCACACTGGAGTTCACAAGCTGCCATGTAGTAGACGCAGACTCACGCTTTTCCACAATGTAGTTGGTGACATCCGTTCCACCATCATCTTCAGGTTCAGTCCATGTCAATACACAGGACTCCGAAGATATGGATGACACTTCAACAGGCCCTACTGGTGGCCCTGGTCTTCCAACAACATTAACAGTAACAGTGAAGGTTTTGGTTCCTGCAATATTTTCAAGAATAAGGTAATATTTTCCACTATCGCCTCTCATGGAGTCCTTCACTGTCAAATATGTTCTCTCTTTTGTGGTCTTAATTAAGATCCGGTCGGTTTCCTTTAGTTTCATTTCTTCAAGTTTCCAAGTTACCTTAGGAGCTGGTCTTCCACTAATAGGAACATCTATAGTGAATGTACTTCCCGTTTTGCATGTGATAAGTTGATTGGTGATTCCACTAAGATCTGCAGTTGGCTCAATGCGAGGCTCTTTAATTATTACAGAGGCAAAAGCATCTCTTGGATCACTGAGGCCTGCATCATTCTTTGCTTTTACACGGAAGTCGTATTCTGTGTTCTCAACTAGACCCTCAATAACCATGTGTAGAGATTTAGTTTGACCTCCAAAAACCCAATGATCAGAGCCCTTAGCTTTTGTCTCAACAATATAGCCTGTGATGCGACTCCCGCCATCATGTTCAGGTTTTAGCCAGGCCAAGGTAGCAGTAGAATTAGATGTATCAATAATATCCAGTCGTTTAGGTGGAGCAGGTTCTTCAGTGGCAATGATGGCCTCTGACATTTCATAAGCTTCACCCAGTCCAAACTGATTTTCTGCCATAACTCTAAAAAGGTATGGTACACCTATTGCAAGATTGGTAACTCTCAATATTTGTCGAGAGCATTTAATACTAACTTCCTGCCAGCTAAGACGACTAGCTTCACGTTTCTCAATGACATAATGCTGAATTCGAGCTCCACCATCATTGAGTGGGGCATCCCACATCAGTGTCAAAGCTCCTCTTGTGACATCCTTGAATGTGAGAGGTCCTGGTGGTCCAGGTGTATCTAGCACCTTCACTGTAAAAGTAATAGATTTGCGGCCACTATTATTTTCAAGTGATAATGTGTACTTTCCAGCATCATATCTGGTACAGCTCTCAATAGTCAAAGTACTCGATGTTTCTGTGGTATTAATATCAGCCATCACCCCAATCTCTCCATCTGCTTTTGTCCATGTGGCAAGAGGAGGAGGTTTTCCTTTAAAGGGTATATGAAGAGTGACTGTTCCTCCATTCTTCACAATATGGGTCTGTTTGAAGCTGGCATCAATGTCAATTTCTGGTGATGTAAGTCTGTCTACAGTTTGAACTGCATTAGGAATTTCGGAGGTTTCTCCTTTTCCAGCTCCATTAACGGCACAGACTCTGAATTTATATTCCTCACCAGCTTCCAAATCAGTAACAGTATAATAGGTATTAATGCAAGTTGAGGTATTAACTCTGTGCCATTCTTCTAGACTTGCCTTACACATCTCAATGATGTACCCAATGATCTCCATACCACCATCAAACACAGGCTTTGTCCATTCCAAACTGACAGATGTCTTTGACGAATCTGTAACCTTCACAACAGTTGGAGCACTTGGTGGACTTGTTGGTTCTTTGCATTTGAAAAGTCTTGAGGTACTACTTGGTGGTCCTATTCCAGCATTATTTTCTGCCATTACATGGAATTCATATTCATTACCTTCAGTAAGATTTGTTACTCTGTATCTAAGTTCAGCGATGGGTCTCTTTGATGACACCCTCACCCAGCGCATGCTCTTCTTTTCACGTCTTTCCAGAATGTATTGTTTGATTTCATTTCCTCCATCTGATCTTGGTCTGGTCCATGAAAGAGTAATACTATTTCCTGTGATATGGGTTGCATCAGGTGTGCCAGGAGCATCTGGTACAGCTGTGAAACAACAAATATGTTACAGAAACAAAATTCATGAAGATATAGAGGTAGATTTTTTTAAATTATATTTAAATTTAAACTTACTAAATTGCATCTCTGCTATTACGGGATCAGAGTCCATCGGTTTACCAACTCCAAACTTATTGATTGCAGAAACTCGGAATTGGTACTCATTGCCCTTGATTAGCTTGGTGGCATTGAATGAGCAGGCTTCACACTCGTCTGTTACAAGGGCCCAGGAAATCCGAGATGTCTCACGCTTTTCAATCCTATAATGAGTAATGGCAGCACAGCCATCATTTTCAGGTGGGCTCCACCAGATTGTTGCTTTCTCTGCTGAGATATTTGTGAACCTGATTGGCCCAACAGGTGGTCCAGGTGTATCTGAATTAGACAAAGAAATAATATATTTTACAAAATAAATAATCACCCTAAGATAACGAAACATAACGCAAAACGATCTGAAAGAAATATAAACCTTGAACTCTGACAAGAATATCCTCTTTCTTAGTTCCAGCACTATTTTTGGCCTCCACAGTGTATACACCACGGTGATTGCGGTCAGAATCTCTGATGAAGACCGTGCTCGATCCAATAGCTGTTGTGACCTCAATCATCATCTTCTTGTCAATTTCTTTTCCATCCTTAAACCATGTGACTTGAGGTAGAGGACTTCCAGTGATATTTACATTGATTGTAATATTTTCACCTGCTTTTACTGTTATACACTTCTCTGCAGCAAACTCAATGTCCGGAGAAACTAAGACAAAAAAATAATAATAAATATTAATTATTAAATTGGAAAACATTATGTTAATGAGAGTATGTAAAAAACAATAAAATCTTTAAAATAGTATATGCTTACCACTTTCATCTCTGGTCATAATATAACCAGATGACTGGGAGGGGGGGCTAACTGTGCCAACTGCATTTCTTGCAATCACTCTGAATTCATACCGATCACCTGCAGCAAGTCCTGTTACTGTGAACTGGCATTCACTGATATCAACAAAGTTACATCTTAACCAACGTCCCCGTCCCTGGCGCCGCTCAACAGTGTATGCCACTATTCTGCTGCCTCCATCATGTTTGGGTATATCCCATTTCAGTGTAACGGATTCTCTTGTCACATCAATGCAATTAGGTGTACCTGGTGGGTCTAAATTGGAAAGATACTATTAGTAACCCTAGTAACTCTACAACTAAGCATTCACCAATAAAAAATAAACCAAACTTATACTTACCAACTGGAGATATTGCCAGGGTGTGCTTGCTAGTTTCACTAGCTGGACTCATGCCAGCATTATTTTGTGCAAACACTTTAAATTGATATTCTAAACCTTCAATAAGCCCAATAATTCTATACTCTCTGCCAGATATCGCTGTTGTATTAACTTTGGTCCAGAGAAGGCTGTTCCTGTCCTTCTTCTCCACGTGGTATCCAGTAATTGGTGAACCACCATCATAACCAGGTGCTTCCCATTGAATAGTCATGCCATCACTAGTGACATTGTAAACAACTGGTCTTCCTGGTGGTCCTGGTGGTTTGTACTGGTGTTGAGCAACCACGGCTTCTGAAGGCAGGGCCTCACTCACACCATATTTATTTTCTGCACGTACTCTGAATTGGTATTCTGTTCCTTTAATCAAGTTAGGTATCTTAAATGTTGTCCTAACTACACTTGAGCAAACCATCTTCCAAGCAGCCTGAGAAGTTTCCCGTTTCTCCACACTGTAGCATGTTATTTCTCCACCCCCATCATCATTTGGTTCATTCCAGGAGATGATAATGCCCTGTGCTTTAATTTCATCAAATTTGATGGGGCCAATAGGGGAAGAAGGTGGTCCAAGGGTAATAACTTGAATATTGAATGAATTTTTGCTGATTTTGTTATCAAGGGTAAGTGTATACTTCCCTGCATTATCCTTTCTTACATTTCTAATAGTGAGGGCAGCTTTATTTTCTGTTAACCTCAAACGCACCTGCTCACTCTCCTTCAATGGAATATCATCTTTCAACCACTGTGTAACTGGTTTTGGTTTACCCTTGTATGGTAGTTCAATGTTAACAGTTTGTCCAATACGCACACTAACTTCATTCCCGGGGTAATCAATAAGGTCTGCTTCTGGTGGTATAATTATTTCTTGCACTGTGACAGGTCCAACTTGAGAATAGTCACTTTGGCCTTTCTCATTCTTGGAGTAGACTCGGAAATCCATGACTGTAAGCTCTTTCAGGTTTGTGACCTCATATTGACAGCGTTTAGAAGTGCCAGCTACTGTCCACTCTTTTTCATCCCTTGCTTTGTTTGAAATGACATAATCTGAGACATGGCTGCCACCATCATGATCAGGTTTTGTCCACTGTAGTATTACTGATGTTTTTGTGGTGTCCTTTATCATGAGGTCTTTGACTGGACCAGGTGTCTCAGTAGCCCTCACGGGATCAACTGTTTCACAAGGATCACCAACTCCATTTTCATTCTCAGCTGAAACACGGAAGAAATAGCAAATTTCCTCAGAAAGGCCTTCAATTTTATATGTCGTGTTTGAGCACTCAGTTGTCACATTAGAATAAGATTTCTTTGTAGAATCCCTCTTTTCAATTATATAATTGGTGATTGCAGAACCACCATCAATCAGAGGTGGCTCCCAGCTTAAAGTTGCTTTCCCACGAGAAACATTCTTCACTACTAGTCTTTGGCAAGACGATGGAGTGTCAAGTACTTTAACAGACACTGTTATTGTTTTGGGCTCCCCCACACCATTTTCAATCTCAAGATGATATTTGCCAGAGTCATCACGAGACACTTTTGGAATTATAAGAACAGTTGATGATTCTGTATTGTGAATATTGTACTTTGGATCACTGCTAATGTTCCTGTCTGCCCTTCTCCAGGTGACATTTGGCACAGGTCTTCCTTTCAGTGGAATTCTGACTTCAAGGTCCTTTCCTGCCTTGACCATATATTGGGTTGTCATTGAGGCATCAATATCAAAGTCAGCTTCCTCTGTAAAAATTAAAATAATAATGTTAAATAATGCTATAATTCAAGTACTACTGCTACTACTACTACTAATAATAATAATAACAGATAATAATAAACAAACAAATAAATAAATAGTTAAGAAAAATACAAACCAAGAATATCCTTAGCTTGAACAGGCTGAGCCATTTCTATTGGCTTTCCAGATCCGACACAGTTTACAGCAGAGACACGGAAAAAGTAGTTGATTCCAGGTTTAAGGTGAGGCACAACATACTCTGTGGTTCTCACTTCACCCCTGGAGCTAATAACAAGCCAGTCTTGCTCATCAGCCATTCTTTGCTCAACAATATAGCTTGTAATCTCACTGCCACCATCATACACAGGCTTCACCCATCCAAGGGTAATAGATGTTTTGGTTGAGTCAACCACTTTAAGTTTAGTAGGATCACTTGGTGGGTCTGCAAATGAGAAAATGATGAGTGAAATCAAAGATCACACAATTTTAAGAAGCAATAAGCATTATTAGGTGAAATTAAAAATGACAATATTTACCAACTGGATCAGATGCTTTATAAAAATCAGACACATTTGAATATGGGCCTGAACCCGCTTTATTGATTGCGCAGACACGGTACTGATATTCATTCCCTTCTGTAAGGTTTGTAACTTTCTGTCTTGTGTCACGAATGGGATTTTTGATGACCTTAAACCAACTTAGACTCTTCTTCTCACGCTTTTCCAGGAAATAACCATTAATATCACTACCACCATCATCATGTGGTCTCTCCCAAACCACTGTCATTGTTGACCTAGTAATCATTGAGACTGAAGGCATGGTGGGCTTTCCAGGAGGAACTGAAATGAAAAATTCAAAATAAAAGTTAAAGTGTTTCTAATACATGTTTAAAATTAGCTGTAATGTTGCTTTTCTTACCAAATGAATTCCTTGCAATAACTGGCTCAGACTCCAAAGGATCTCCAACTCCATATTTGTTAACACCTCTGATACGGAAGATGTATTCATTTCCTTTAATCAAGTTTTGAACAGACATGATACATTCTTCCAGTTTTTCAGATACAATAGACCATAGAATCCTGCTTGTTTCTCGTTTTTCTACAATGTAGTGGGTGACCATTGCTCCACCCTCATCTGTCGGGGGATCCCACATTATGGTAATCTTCTCTGCTGTAACAGTCTTGAATTGTATAGTTCTAGCTGGAGGTCCTGGTTTGTCTGCAAAAATACAGTATTGTGAGAAAAATGCACATTTTCAATTTTTATATTACTCAAAGCATTCTTCATAAACTGCTTATCCAGCAAAGGGTAACAGTAAAAAACATTTTTTTTTCATTGAAATATGAAATGCACACCTAAAATCTGTAGCCTGACGGTTGCAGATATGGATCCCAAAGAGTTCTTGATTTTCATTTCATAAGTGCCACTGTTTACACGACTTGCATCCTTGATAAAAATGCTAGAGTCATCCATGCTGCTCACAATTGATAGCTGAGCACTTGGTTTCAGTTCCTTTCCATCTTTATACCACTCAATTGTTGGTCGAGGCTTTGCAATAATTCCAAACTTAAGATGAACATCTGCTCCTGCCTTGTATTTCACAACATCCAAATACTCTGGAGGTATGTCAATCTCAGGGGCACCTGAAATATAAAAAACTTTTTCATAGAAACAGAAATAATAAACTAATAATTATTTATCTAGGAAATAAATAACACTTACCGTATGTATCAACACATGTGACTGGTCCGGCAATAAGTGATGGATTGCTTACAGAACCAACTGCATTCTTTGCAAAGACTCTGAATTCATAGGACTGATCCTGTGTCAAACCCGACACAGTGAATTTTGTGTCTGCAACATTCATTAGATTTGCCTTTGACCATCTTCCTTTCTGTGATTCTTTGCTCTCAATAATGTATCCAGTGATTTTACTGCCACCATCATAGGGAGGCTTTTCCCAGACAAGGGTAATAGAATTCTTTGTAATGTCAGAAATACGCACATTGATAGGAGGTTCTGGAAAACAAAAATATCTCATTAGAAATCAACTCAAAACAACAAAATACCTAATTAATTTTAAACTATTAACAAAATATTCACCACAGGCATCAATTGCAAGTACTGCATCTGAAGTTTTGCTGGATTCTCCAATGCCAGCTGCATTTTCTGCTGCCACCATAAACTCATAGATCAGGCCAGGGCTGATGTTTGTGACTTTGAAATGTGCAGCACGGATGACAGTTTTGTTAACTTTCTGCCACAAGATGCTGTTTTTGTCTTTCATCTGTAAGTGATATCCAAATACATGGCTTCCGCCATCTGAGACAGGCTCTTTCCAATTGACAGTAATGCTCTCTCTTGTTACAGAAGTCACCCATGGTGTTGATGGGGATCCAGGGATTGCTAATATTGAAGAAAAAAATATGAATACTTTCTGTAAAATTGTAAAAACACAGAAATATAAAATTAATATTAAGAGAAGCAGATAACTTACTGTACGGCAGTTCCACTCTGACAGCTAGAGAGTCCAGGTGATCACTGATGCCAAAGCGATTTTCTGCCTTGATTCTGAACTGAAACTCTTCACCTGTTGTCAGCTTCATGATCTTAATAGTACCCCTTGCTACTGCCGATGATACTTCTGTCCAGTTGGCAGTTGTTGTCTCACGTTTGTATACAATATAGTTAGTCACTGGGCTTCCACCATCATATAGGGGAGGAAGCCATTTCAAACTTACACTGCTTTCGGTAACATCACTAATATCCACTGGACCAATCGGAGGACTTGGTCTGTCCAATACCACAATATTAACAAAAGACTTGGTAGTTCCACTTGTGTTGGAGGCAGTGATGTCATACCTTCCAGCATCATGAGCAATACTTTCTCGAAGGCAAATAATGAGACCTTCAGGAGTTACTTCTGAATTAAATCTCATTGTTGATTTCAGAACAACATTGTCTTTTGATATAGAAATCTTTGGCAGAGGTTTACCAGTAAGAGGAATTTCAAATTTCAGGTTTGATCCTGCTTTAACATATACAGTATTGTGAGGGAAATCTTTCATATTAATTTCTGGAGATTCTACAAAAGAGACAACAAAAATAAAAAGATCAGTATTTATCTCGATATCACACTTATAAAGAATCAGTGTCCAAAGTATTTGCCAATAACTTACCAAGCTGATCTTTTACAAGTACTGGTAAGACCATCTCTTTGGCTTCACTTAGACCAGCATGGTTTTCAGCACGGACTCTGAAGAAATATTCAGCATTTTCCCTCAGACCACAGACAGTATAGTGGGTGGATTTGACCACGCCACACTTTACCCACTTCTCTTGGCCCTTTTCAAGAGCCTCTATCAGATAACTGGTGATTCTGCTTCCTCCATCATGCTCTGGTTTACACCATGCTAATGAGACACTGTCCTTTGTAACATCAGTAACTCCAAGCTTTGGAGGTGGACTTGGTTTTTCTGAAATAAGAGTGAAATGTTATATTTTTTATAAAACATATTAAATATTTACTTACATTTCAGTGCTTTTTAATATTATGAGGCTTACCTGTAATCTTTGTTCCATCTTTGGTCTCAAATGGAACACCAACTCCAAATTCATTTTCACCAGTGACTCTGAAGTAGTATACCCCTCCCTCCTGCAAATCTGTAACTTTATAAGTCAAGCGGTGGCATTTATCAGTGATTTTTGTCCATCCCATTTTACTCGCTTCTCTTAGTTCAACATGGTAATTTTTCACAGGTGCACCACCTTCATTTTCTGGTGCATCCCATGTCACTGTTGCAGAGTTCTTTGTGACATCCTTGATATCAATTTGAGAAACTGGTCCTGGAGAGTCAAGGACCTTGACAACTAGTGTCAAAGTGGATGTCCCAGCAACATTTTGTAGTGACACAGTGTACTTTCCAGAGTCATTTCTTGTTGCTTGCTCTACTGTTATAGATGTGCAAGTATCACTTGTATCAATAGAAGCTCTTACTCTGAGATCTACATCTGCTTTATTCCATATCACATTAGGCACCGGTTTTCCCTTGAATGGCACAGTCAAAGTAAACGAGCTACCATCCTTAACAATTAGTGTCTTTCGCATTTCATTACTAATGTCAAAAACTGGTTCATCTTCTCTGTCCTTTGCCACTTGAGGATCAGAAGCTGGACTTGGATCACTCAGACCAATCTTGTTGATTGATTTCACAGCAAACACATACTCTGCTCCAGATGTAAGGCTTACAACAGTAAATTCAGTGTTTCTTGTATTTTGGACCGCCACAACCCAGTCTTCATCTTCGGTTTTCCTGTACTCAACACTGTATCCAGTTATTGGTGCTCCACCATCAAAAAGTGGCTTGTTCCATGTAATAGTGATGGAGCTCTTTGTTGAATCAATTATTTTAGGTTTAGCTGGTGGGGATGGTAAAAACTGTGGGTCTTCTGCTTTAGTTAATGGACATGGGTGACTTGGAAGACTTAAACCAGCAGCATTTTCTGCGTAAACGTGGTACTCATATTCACATCCTTCCCGCAGATTAGAAGCCTTAACTCTTAGGTCATACACCGGCCTTTTATTTACACGAACCCAACGCAGACCTGTCTTCTCACGCTTTTCAATTACATAACCACAAATTTCACTACCTCCATCAGAAGCAGGTCTTTCCCAGCAGATTGTCATTGCCTCAGCTGTTACACTAGTGACTTCAACGTTTGTGGGTGGTGATGGGACAGTGAATGGATCTATAGCTTTAGCAGGATCACTTTCAAGGGGTTCACCAACTCCAAATTTATTTACACCCAGAACTCTGAATATGTACTCATTACCTTTGAGAAGCTTAGTGACTTTGCATGTTGTAGCTTTCATCTCTCCATGTACTACTGTCCAAGTAAGGCGACTTGTTTCACGCTTTTCAACAATATAGTGGGAAATTTCTGCACCACCATTTTCTTGAGGTGGTCCCCAACTCAGTGTACATTTTTCAGCTGTAAGGCCTGTAACTTCCACAGGCCCTGATGATGGTCCTGGTCGATCAAGCACCTTGCAGTTTACTGCTAAGGATCTTGTACCAGCAACATTCTGTAAAGTTAATACATACTGTCCAGAATCTCTTCTGATGCAGTCTTTGACAGTTATGTTAGTGATGAAGTTTGTAGATGAGATCTCAACCCTAGCTTTAGCCTCAATTTCTTTACCATCCTTTGTCCATGAAATGACTGGATGAGGACGACCAGCTATATCTGCATTGATCTGTAGGACTTCTCCAGCTTTCACAACTACTAATTGTCTAAACTTGTCATCCATCATGATAGTTGGTGCCTCAACATCATCCTTTACAGTGACAGGGCCTGTGTTCTCAGATGGCTTACTGAACAATCCAGTTGCATTCCTAGCAATGACATGGAAATCATATCGCTGATCCTCTGTAAGGCCTGTAATATCAAAGAATGTTTCCTGGACATTGGTGAAATTGCACTTCAGCCACCGCCCATCTGGAAGTTCTTTTCGTTCAATAATGTAACCCGTAATCATAGCTCCACCATCATACTCAGGTTTTGTCCAAGACAGTGAAACAGTTGTTCTAGTGATATTTGTCACTGTAGGTTGACCTGGAGGATCACATGGATCTCTTGCAGCCACAGCTTCAGAGGCTTTGCTGCACTTCCCAATTCCAGCAATGTTTTCAGCATAGATGCGAAATTCATATAATAAGCCCTCTTCAATGCTGGTCACTTTGAATTGTGTATCAGTAATAAGGCCTCGGTTTATCTTTGTCCAGAGAATGCTACTGGGTTCTTTACATTCTAAGTGGTATCCAAGTATTGAACTACCACCATCACTGGCTGGTCTATTCCATGCAACAGCCATATGGGTTTTAGTAGCATCAGTAACTCGAACAGCAGAAGGTGGGCCAGGTGGCATAAAGGGATACTGAGCAATAACTGATGATGAGTCAACAAAGTGGCTTTTTCCATATCGGTTCTCTGCACAAACACGGAACTGATACTCAGAACCCTGGGTCAAGTGGGAAACTATGATTGAAGTCCGGGCAACTGTCGCTGACACGATTTGCCATACAGTGGTGGTAGTATCTCTCTTTTCTACCACATAATTGTTTATTTGGCAACCACCATCATATTCTGGTGGATCCCAAGACAATGATACATTATCAGCACTAACTTCATCAATTTTAATTGGCCCTGGTGGCCCAGGTTTGTCAAGGACAATGACACTAATTTCAGCAGATTTGGTGCCAATAGAATTACTTAATGTGATTTCATACATTCCAGAATCCTCTCTGGCAGCATCTTTAATAACAATTTTACTTGAGGTCTTAGATGTTTGAACATTTACCCTAGTTGTTTGCTTTAATAGATGGCCATCTTTCTTCCATGAGACCTCTGGTAGAGGTCTGCCTCTAAATGGAACATCTATTTTGAGATCATCTCCAGCTTTCACACTGTAAGTGTTGAATAAGAGATTGATAATAGGTTCGATTTGAATGTCCTTTGCAATCACAGGTGCTCCAAGTAGCTTTGGATCACTCTTTCCCTTGTCATTTACAGCAATAATTCTAAACAAATATTCTTCACCTGAAGTCAGGCCATCAATAGTTGCTTCTAGAGCCTTAACCGTGGCACACACAGTCCATTTGTCACTACCTTTAGTTTGCATCTCGATAATGTAACAAGTAATTTTGCTGCCACCATCATGATCTGGTTTCTCCCATGAAAGACTAACACTTTTTCGAGTCACATCCACAAGTGTGACTTTACCTGGTGATAATGGTGCTTCAGACACTTTAACAGCATCTTTAGTTTCTGCTGGCAAACCAACACCATGTTCATTGACAGCTAATACACGGAAATAGTAAACACCTCCCTCTCGTAAGTCATCGACTCTAAATGAATTCCTGACACAGTTATTTGTAACAGTAGTGTATGCCATTCTTGCAGATTCACGTTTCTCTACAATATAATTTGCTATCTTGGCTCCACCATCAATGAGAGGAGGCTCCCAAGAAAGAGTTACTGAGTTTCTCTTGACATCTTTAATATCAAAGTTAAGAGGCTCACTTGGGGAGTCTAGTACTCGAACATTTACAAACGCTGATTTTGTGCCACTGTTATTTTCCAGAGTTAAAACATATTTTCCCCCATCATATCTGTTGACATTGTCAATTATAAGCATAGTATAGGAGCTGGTTACTTCAACTTGTGCTCGTTCAGCTAATGGACTATCAGCTTTTTCCCACTTGACTTCAGGTTCAGGTCTTCCCTTGATAGTAACAAACAAACGAAGTGTTCCACTTGCTCGTACTGTGACTATTTTCCTGAGTTCAGCATCTAATTCAATCTCTGGAGCTTCAAGTTTTTCAGCTGCAATCACAGAGCCTGGGACATCAGCATGTTCTCCAACTCCTTCAACATTGACAGCCAAGACCCTGAAGGTGTATTCTGCATTTTCCTTCAGGTGTTTTGCAGTATAGTGTGTTGTTTGTATACCAGTTGGTGGTGTGCATGTGGTCCACTCATCCTCAGAAACTTCTTTCATCTCTACAATATATCCCATTATGGATGCACCACCATCATAGATTGGTTTGCTCCAGGCAAGGGTCACTGTGGTGCTTGAGTGGTCAGTTACTTTAGGATTGTTTGGAGGACCAGGCGGATATGTTGCATCACAAGCTTTGTAAAGTTCTGATGCCTTACTGGGCTGTCCTACACCAGCAGCATTTTCAGCTGAAACACGGAATTCATAGTAGTGGCCTTCTGTAAGTCCAGTAACTCTAAATCGTAAATCAGTCAGTCTCTTTTTATTGCATTTTGTCCATCGGATGCCTTCTTTGTCACGTTTTTCAAGAATATAGTTATCAATTTCTGAACCACCATTATCTTCTGGCCGCTCCCATGTGATAACCATAGAATCTCTTGTTATAGCACTTGTTTCAGGTATGGAGGGTGCACTTGGTGGCTTGAATGGATTGCGTGCCACTACAGGCTCAGATTCAAGGGGTTCTCCCACTCCATATTTGTTAACTGCCATAACTCTGAAAATATACTCATTTCCTGGCAGAAGTTTGGTCACTTTATAACTAACAGCTTGGATTTTAGGTTCAACTACAGTCCAAGACAGCCTACTAGTTTCTCTCTTCTCAATAATATAATGAGAAATACTAGCACCACCATCATGTGAAGGATGACCCCAAGATAAATAGCATTTCTCAGCTCTTACACCAGTGACTTTTAGTGGGCCATCTGGAGGACCAGGTCTATCAAGAACCTTCACATTTACTGGTATTGATTTAATTCCACCAACATTGCTGAGATGAAGCACATAATGTCCGCCATCAACTCTAATGCAGTCCTTTACTGTAAGTACTGTTCGCTGGATGGTGGTTTTAACTTCCATTCTTGGAGTTGTCTTATCAATTTCTATTCCATCCTTTAACCATGTAATATCCGGAAGAGGTTTTCCAAAAATGTCAGCATCAATGGTAAAAGTTTCCCCAGCATTAACGACAATAACATCCTTAAACTTTGAATCCAGTGAAGCTGTTGGAGCTTCAATTTCATCTTTAGCAGTAATTGGTCCACTGGTTTCAGACGGTTCACTTAAAATGCCTGAGGCATTTCTTGCAATTACCCTAAACTCATATCTTTCTTCCTCTGTTAATCCTGTGCATGTGAATTCAGTGTCAATAATGTTGGTGAAGCTGGCCTTCATCCAGCGACCTTCAGGTAATTTTTTCTTCTCCACAATATAACCTGTGATTTTACTACCACCATCATATTGTGGGATTGTCCACTGAAGGGTTACATGGTTTCTAGTGATAACTATAGCTTCAGGAGTGCCAGGTGGATCACAAGGGTCACGGGCAACAGCACATTCTGAGACCTTGCTTGGAGCACTAGTGCCAACTATGTTTTCTGCATATACTCTGTATTCATATTCAATGCCTTCTTCAAGATCATTTGTCTTAAATCGAGTGTCTGTAATGAGAAGATTGTTTAACTTATGCCACAAAATGCTGTTTCTTTCTTTACGTTCAATATGGTAACCAATAATAGCACTGCCTCCATTGTTCATTGGAGCTTTCCATTCAATAACCATATGATCTTTTGTTGCTGAGGAAACAAATGGGGTACCAGGTGGACCAGGTTCCTTGAAAGGGTACTTTACAAGAACTGGTGGTGAATCCAATGAAGTGCTCTTCCCATATCTATTTTCAGCAAAAACTCTAAATTGATATTCTGAACCTGTTTTCAGCTTACAAATTTTGATAGTTGTCCTTGCAACAGTTGCTGACACAGTCTGCCAATTTGTTGTAGTTGTGTCTCGTTTTTCAACAACGTAATTGTTTATTTGACAGCCTCCTGTGTAAACTGGTGGTTCCCATGAAATGGTTACAAAATTAGCACTTACTTCATCAATTTTCATAGGTCCAGTTGGTGGACCAGGCTTATCAAGAACAATAATTCCAAGCTCTTCTGTTGTTGCACCAGCACTGTTCGTGGCAATCACTGTGTACTTGCCACAGTCATCTCTATTAGCTTCTTTAATATGAAGAACTGTTGAGTTCATTGTACTAGAAATATTAACCCTAGTTGTCTCCTTCAGTGAATGTCCGTCTTTTTTCCATACGATCTTTGGTGTTGGACGTCCGAACACTGGAATCTCTATTTTAAGATCATTGCCAGACTGAACACTATAAGTATTGCTTGTTAGTTTAAAACTGGGTTCAATAGTTATGTCTTTGGCAATAACAGGAGCAGCTAATGGCCTTGGATCACTCTTTCCTTTATCATTGTAGGCTATGATACGGAAGAAATATTCCTGACCAGAACTTAACCCTGTAACAGTGCCTTCACATGCCTTTGTTATGGTTGCAACTACCCATTCCTCTGTTCCTTTTGGCTGCATTTCAACAAAGTAGCCTATAATCCTGCTGCCACCATCATATTCTGGTTTCTCCCATGCTAATGAGACGCTAGTTTTAGTCACGTCTGTTAATGTGACTTTTCCTACCGGCAGTGGGATCTCTGCTGCTTTCACTGCATCCTGGGTTTCAGCAGGCAGACCAACACCAAATTCATTCTCAGCCATAACTCTAAAGTAATAAATTGCACCTTCTTTGAGATCTACTACCCGGAAGCTTGTCTTAGTGCACTTAGCAGTAACATTGGAGTATCCAATTCTGTTTGATTCACGTTTATCAATGACATAATTCTTAATCTTTGCACCTCCATCAATGAGTGGTGGTTCCCATGCAAGAGTTACACTGTTCCTTGTAATATCCTTCACTGAAAAATTCACAGGTGCTCCTGGTGTATCCAGTACTTTAACAGACACAAATGCAGACTTTGATCCACTGTTGTTTTCCAAATTCAGTATATACTTTCCAGCATCATTTCTGTCACATACATCAATTGATAATTGGGTAAAGTCAGAACCCTTTTCAATTTGTGCCTTTTCAGATATCTCTCCATCTTTAGACCAGTTCACCTCTGGGATTGGATTACCTTTGAAAGGTATATTGATTCTCAAGGAACCTCCAGCACGCACCACAACACCTTTTCGTAGTTCAGAGTCAAGTTCAATTTCTGGTGCCTCCATTTTATCTTCAGGCTTTACAATGCCAGGAATAGCTGCTGGTTCACCAACACCTATCCTGTTGATGGCACATATTTGAATTTTATATTCTTGATGTTCTATAAGTTTGGTTATTTCAAATGTATTGATAGGCAGGCCAGTTGGTGGTGTGCATGCAATCCATTCTTCCTCTTCAGCTTTACAGATCTCCACAACGTATCCCTGAATCTCACTCCCCCCATCATAAATTGGTTTGTTCCATGCTATTGAAATTGAATTTTTAGTGGTGTGAACCAGTATTGCATTAGTTGGTGGACCAGGTTTAAACATTGGATCACAGGCTTTATAGTATACAGTTGGTGGACTTGGTTGACCAACTCCTGCTGCATTTTCAGCAGATAATCTAAATTCATATTCATGATCTTCTGTCAGGCCTGTTACTCTGAAACGTAGATCTGTAACTCTGCGCTTGTTGCATTTTGTCCATCTGACTCCAGTTCTGTCTCTTTTCTCTACAATGTACCCAACAATTTCATTTCCCCCATCACTTGTTGGTCTGGTCCAGCACACAGTCATTGAATCTCTAATGATATTAGTTACTTCGAGTTCTTGTGGCGGCCCAGGAGGGACAAATGGATTTTTCATTATTACTGGTGCTGATTCTAGTGCTTCACCAACACCATATTTGTTGACTGCCATTACACGGAAAATATAT
Source organism: Paramormyrops kingsleyae (assembly GCF_048594095.1). Taxonomy (NCBI): domain Eukaryota; kingdom Metazoa; phylum Chordata; class Actinopteri; order Osteoglossiformes; family Mormyridae; genus Paramormyrops; species Paramormyrops kingsleyae. The sequence continues at coordinate 13,414,075 of NC_132812.1, forward strand.
TCATTTCCTTTTAAAAGCTTAGTTACTTTAAACATGGTAGCTCTGCAGTCACTAGCAACTACGGTCCAAGCAAGACGACTTGTTTCTCTCTTCTCAATAACATAATGAGAAATCATACTACCTCCATCATGACAAGGAGGGAGCCATGACAGAGTGCATTTTTCAGAAGTTACTCCGCTAACACTAAGTGGCCCTTCAGATGGTCCAGGTCTGTCCAGTACTTTGACATGGAATGGGACTGTCTTGCTGCCGGCAACATTAATTAACTGCAAGGTATACTGGCCACCATCAATCCTTATCGCATCTTTAACAATAATCATTGCTTTGAGGTCAGTATTCTTGATCTCAGCTCTTGCAGTATTTTCCATTTCTTGATCACCCTTGAACCACAGAGCTGTTGGGATTGGCTTTCCACGTACATCAGCATAGAGTTTAAATGTATCTCCTGCATTTACAACAATAACCTGGTTGAATTCTGGGTCTGTTTCAAATGCTGGAGATTCAACTTCATCCTTTGCAGTGATTGATCCAGTATTCTTTGATGGTTTGCTAATGGTTCCAGCTGCATTCTTTGCAATAACTCTAAAGTCATATTTGCAGTCTTCAGTTAAACCAGTAATAGTAAACTCTGTTTCAATAATGTTTGTAAAACTGGCTTTCATCCAACGTCCTTCTGGCAGGTCTCGTTTCTCCACAATGTAACCAGTTATTATACTGCCTCCATCATATTCTGGCTCTGTCCACTTCAGTTTGACTGAATGTCTATTGACAAAGACAGCATCTGGGTTACCTGGTGGATCACATGGATCACGTGCAATGCAGCCCTCAGACAATTTGCTACAACTACCAATTCCAACAATATTTTCAGCATAGACTCTGAACTCATATTCAATACCCTCTTCCAAAGGACTTGTTTTAAAGCGAGTATCCTGAATAAGTGTTTTGTTAATCTTTGTCCAAAGGATGCTGTTTTTCTCTTTTCTTTCCAAATGGTACCCAATTATACTACTACCGCCATCAGAAATTGGCTTGTGCCACTCCACAACCATGTGATCCTTTGAGACTGATGCCACAAAAGGTGTTCCAGGAGGACCTGGTTCTTTGTACGGGTACTGCGCAACAACAGGATCAGAGTCTATAGCATAACTTTTGCCATATCGGTTTTCTGCAAATACTCTGAACTGATATTCTGCTCCAGTTTTCAAATTGGTTACTTTAAGAGTAGTTCTTGCAACTGTAGCAGACACGACTATCCAGTTTGTAGTGGTTGTGTCCCGCTTTTGCACAATGTAGTTTGAAATCTGGCAGCCGCCAGTATACTTTGGTGGTTCCCAAGACACTGTGATACTTTCAGCACTGATGTCTTCAAGTCTAATGGGTCCAGTTGGTGGGCCAGGTTTGTCAAGTGTAATGATTTCAAAAGTAGTTTCCTTTTGTCCAAGAACATTGGAAACTGCGATAGTGTATATGCCATCATCATCTCTTGTTGCTTCTTTTATACTTAGGTTTGTGTGGTGTAGAGTATCAATGACATTAACTCTTGTAGTCTGTTTAAGAGGTGAGCCATCCTTTGTCCAAATAATATTTGGTTTGGGACGTCCAGCAATAGGGATTTCAACTTTGAGATCATAGCCAACCTGTACACTGTAACTGCTGGATGGGGACCTGACATCTGGAGCAATAACAACGTCTTTTGCTTGTACTGGAACAGCAAGTAGTCTAGGGTCACTCATTCCTTTGTCATTGACCGCAATAACTCTAAACACATATTCCTCTCCCTGGGCTAAATTGCTTACTACAGTGTCCAGGGATTTAACTTGAGCACATACAGACCATTTCTCAGCATCCTTAGCTTGCATTTCCACAGCATAGTAAAGAATTCTGCTGCCTCCATCATGCTCAGGCTTTTCCCAGGAAAGAGAAACACTACTGCGTGTTACATCAACAACTGTGACTTTACCCGGAGGCTGGGGGACTTCAGAAACTTTCAGAGATTCGGGTGTTTCTGCAGGAAGTCCAATTCCATGTTCATTTTCAGCAAGAACTCTAAAGAAGTAATTGCAGCCTTCTTGAAGTGCTTCAATTTTCCATGACATTTTATGGCAGTTTGTGATGACAGTTGAATAGGCCTTTCTTGTGCTTTCACGTTTCTCAACAATATAATTTTTAATTTTAGCTCCACCATCCAATAAAGGAGGTTCCCATGTAAGTGTTACAGAACTTTTTGTGATCTCTTTCACTTTGAAGTTGATGGGTTCACTTGGTGTGTCAAGTACTCTGACACTGATAAAGACAGACTTCACTCCACTAGCATTTTCTGCAGTTACTGTATACTTTCCACTGTCAAACCTGTCAACATTTTCAATCACGAGGGATGTATAACTACTAGTTGTATCAATCTGAGCTGTATCCTTGATCTCACCATCAGCTTTTTCCCACTTGATTTCAGGGACAGGTCGTCCTCTAATTGGAATGAATAATCTTAATGATCCTCCTGCTCTAACGGTGATCATTTTCCTTAATTCCGGATCAAGATCAAGATCAGGTGCTTCAATCTTTTCCTCTACAACAATTGTTCCTGAGATATCTGCATGTTCACCAACACCTGCCTTGTTTATAGCATAAACTCTGAATTTATACTCTTGTTTTTCTTGCAGTTTTTTAATTTCAAAGTGTGTTTGCGTGATTCCTGATGGAGGAGTACACATTGTCCATTCTTCAGAGGGTACCTCACATGCCTCAACGATGTAACCTTGAATCTCACAACCACCATCATAAATTGGTTTCCCCCAGGAAAGGGAAACTGATGTCCGTGAAACATCAGCCACTTTAGCATTATTCGGAGGACCTGGTTTGAAAATAGGATCTAGGGCCTTATAATAAACAGATGAGGAGCTTGGTGCTCCAACTCCAGCAGCATTCTCGGCTGAAACTCTAAATTCATAGCTGCGACTTTCAAGTAGTCCAGTAACCCTAAAACGCAGTTCGCTTACTGAGCGCTTATTGCATCTTGTCCATCTAACTCCTTCTTTGTCACGTTTTTCAACTATATATCCTGCAATTGGATTTCCTCCATCCTTAGTGGGTCTTTCCCAGGTTACAACCATTGAATCTTTTGTGATATTAGAAACTTCTACTGCTGTTGGTGCATTAGGAGTTACAAATGGATTTTTTGCAATCACTGGTTCAGATTCAAGTGGTTCACCAATTCCATATTTGTTTACTGGAATGACACGGAAGATGTACTCATTTCCCTCCAAAAGTTTTGTAATTTTAAGATTAAGAGTCTGTACTTTAGATTCAACAACAGTCCAAACTAATCTGCTGGTTTCTCTCCTTTCAACAATATAATGAGTCACATCACTGCCACCATCTTGCTGTGGTGGTTTCCAAGAAATGAAGCATTTCTCACTTGCCACACCATAAATGGAAATTGGGCCTTCAGGTGGCCCAGGTCTATCTAAGACTTTGACATTGACATTAACTGATTTTTCTCCTCCAACATTCTTCAG